>NC_056733.1:1813618997-1813653997 GCF_019279795.1 Protopterus annectens
ACTCTTTCAAAACAACCCCCACATCAACCCATACAGCCACATCTCATGGAGCCTCTACTTCTAACCCCATATGGTAAGCCACCACAGAATCTAATATTCTAGTCAATGGAGGCCCCATTGTGAGATACACTGATGTCCCTCTCACCAGGATGAGTAAAGACAAAGTCACGGTCAGTTGCTTATCAGGAGCCAGGGTCCACCACATTACAAGTGCACTTAGGTTGTTGGACCACAAGAACCAGTATGACTCAGTCATAATCCATGTGGGTGTAAATGACTGGAGATGTACCTCCCCAGACAAATGAAGAGGGACATCATGGAGCCCTCAGAATGTGTGTATCAGGCTGGAATGAGCATAGCATCAAGCAGCATTTTACCTTCTCCAAGGATGATGCCACAATATGAAGAAAAGATGACTGACTTTAACAATTGGCTTAGTTTCTGGTCTCTTTCTAAGGTGATGCAATATTTGTCAGCATGGAAGGATATGGTTAACAGAGCATGCTGGTTTGCCAGGGATGTTCTACACCTCTCCCTTCTAAGCTTTCAAATATTAGCTAAAAAAATTGTTCTCCCACCATAGTGCTTTTTTTAGGTAATGCCAAACTAAAAGTACTTCCAAAATAACAAATCAAAACCAAGGAAATCTAAAGGTGTTACTGCACAATGCGTGGAGTCTTAACAAAAAACTCACTCCATAGAAACTCTACTACCCATAGGGAATGCCAATGTCTATGCATTCACTGAGATACGGTTTAAAGCTGTAGTGTAGAGCACACTGACAGTGCAAGGTTATAATGCCTTCAATACATTTACATCATCCACTACACAGACTGGGACTAAAGGTGGAGATGTCTCAATTTACATCAAAAACAAATATACCACAAGGCTTGCAGCTTCTCCACATTCTAATCACCACAGGGAAAATCCAATACCACTTCCTTACAAGCTGTAGGTCCCCCTATAAGACCAAGGAAACCCATACCATATATTTAAACTTAGTGGAAACACTTACCACCCACACTAATATGATAGACATCGGTGACTTGAATTATCCCACTATTAACTGGGAATCATATATGACACCAAATGTACAGGCATAGAGACTCCTGGATTTTGTAAACACACACATATGTATATATGCACACACTAATATATATATATATATATATATATATATATATATATATATATATATATATATATATATATATATATCAGCTTCCTGATTTCTTATTTTTTTGCATGTTCATCACACTTAAATGTTTCAGATCAAGCAAATATAAATTTTAGACAAAGATAACCCAAGTAAACACAAAATGCAGTTTTTAAGTGATGATTTTATTTAGTAAGGAAAAAACTATCCAAACCTACATGGCCCTATGTAAAAAAGTAATTGCTCCCTAAACCTAATAACTGGTTGTGCCACCCTTAGCAGCAACAACTGCAATCAAGCATTTGCGATAACTGGCAATGAGTCTTTCACATCGCTGTTGAGGAATTATGTCCCAATCTTCTTTGCAGAATTGTTTTAATTCAGCCATATTGGAGGGTTTCCAAGCATGAACCACCTTTTAAGGTCATGCCACAGCATCTCAATTGAATTCAAGTCCGGACTTTGACTAGGCCACTCCAAAACCTTCATTTTGCTTTTTTAAGCCATTCAGAGGTGGACTTGCTGGTGTGTTTTGGATCATTGTCCTGCAGCAGAACCCAAGTGCGCTTCAGCTTGAGGTCACAAACTGATGGCTGGACATTCTCCTTCAGGATTTTTTGGTACAGAGCAGAATTCATGGTTCCATCAAATCATAGCAAGTTGTCCCCGTCCAGAAGCAGCAAAGCAGCCTCCAGACCATCACACTACCACCACCATGCTTGACTTTTGGCATGATGTTTTTTTTTCTGAAATGCTGTGTTACTTTTATGCTAGATGTAACGGGACGCACACCTCACAAAAAGGTCAACTTTTGTTTCGTCAATCCACAGAATATTTTCCCAAAAGTCTCGGGCATCATCAAGATGTTTTTCAGGAAAAGTGAGACGAGCCTTTATGTTCTTTTTGGTCAGCAGTGGTTTTCACCTTGAAACTCTGCCATGCATGCCATTTTTCCCAGTCTTTTTTTACAGTTGAGTCATGAACACTGACTTAACTGAGGCCTGCAGTTCTCTAGATGTTGTTCTGGGTTCTTTTCTGACCTCTTGGATGAGATGTCGCTGCACTCTTGGGGTAATTTTTGTAGGCCAACACTCCTGGCAAGGTTCACCACTGTTCCATGTTTTCTCCATTTGTGGATAATGGCTCTCACCATGGTTCGCTGGAGTCCCAAAACTTTAGAAATGGCTTTGTAACCTTTTCCAGACTGATAGATGTCAATTACTTTGTTTCTCATCTGTTCTGGAATTTTTTAGATCGTGGCATGATGTCTTCCTTTCTGGGATCTTTTGGCCTACTTCACTTTGACTGGTTCTATTGAAATGATCTCTTGATTCAACAGATCTGGTAGTAATCAGGCCTGGGTGTGGCTAGTGAAATTGAACCCAGCTTTCCTAAAAATGTGATTAACCACAGTCACTTCATGATTTAACAAGGGAGGGCAATTACTCTTTCACATAGGACCATGTAGCTTTGGATAGTTTTTTTCCCCTTAATAAATAAAATCGTTGTCGACATTTTCGGCGTTAACAGCTGATTTTCGACATTAGGGCCATTAGGTTATAGGTTCAAAGGTAGGTACTAGGCTATCTGCCCGAGGGTATTTATAAGCCTAGCCAGAGTGTGTCGGCTTTCGCCGCCCCATTAATTAATTATTTGATCCTCTGTCAAGCAGAGCCAATGAAGTGTATTTTCTGTTACCCATCCACTCATCAAGGTTTCTCTTGAAGAGTGTAAGTGAGGGGCTCTGCCTAATGTAGTTTGGAATTTTGTTCCAAAGCATGGGATGTCTCTGAGACTAGAATCTATCCCTCCAGCATGTTCTATTTATTGTTGTGGTGAGGTTTAGCTCACTAGAGCGCGTGGCTCGCAGTGACTTGGATTTCTTTAGGTGGAGCATGTCCATCAATTCTGAGTTGGACATGGCTTTGTAAGTCAGGCAGAGATCACCTCTGAGTAAGCAATATGCCACTGAGTACAGCCAGAGTTTTTTCAGTCGGGCTGCATAGGACATACGTTTGATGCCAGTCATCCTTTTGGTGAGGTACTTTTGTGGTCTTTCCAGCTGTTGGAAGTGTCTTGTGAGGTACATCCCAAATGGGGCATTGTACTCTATGATGGGTCTAATGAATGAGGTGTAGATGGGCACTATAACCTCTTTATTTCTAGATGTGAACACTTTAGTAATTAGATGGGCCACATAGTAGGATTTTCTAACTAATTTGGCAATATGATTGCCAAAGGAGAGATTACTATCTACCTGGGTCCCCAGATCTCTTATTACCTCTTCTGTATTAAGGGGACTGCCACCTATGTGGTAATTCGTGAGTGTTTTGTTTTTTCCAAACAGGATGACTATGCATTTTTTGGCATTTAGCTTGAGGCCATGACTTTGACACCAGGTGTCCGTCTCAGTAAGGCCCTTTTGTAGGATGTCTGTGTCAGCCGGAGAGTCAGTTATGGCTCCCAGTTTGCAGTCATTGGAGAACTTCGTTAGCCATAGTCCTCCTGTGTTTGCCTGTACATTTGAGAAGTATATGCCGAACAGTAGGGGTCCCAGGACCGAGCCTTGTGGGACACCACTTGTGACTGGTTTAGAGTCGGACCTGGAGCCCACTATTCTTACTGTGTGAGTTCTGTCTGTAAGCCAGTTGGCAACCCATCTCGTGACATAGGGGTTTATGTTCAGGCTGGTGAGTTTTTCTGTAATACCCGAGTGGGGAATGGTGTCGAAAGCCTTGGCGAGGTCAAGGTAGGCTGTGTGAACCACCTTTCCCTCATCTATGGCTTGGTGACCATCTCGAAGAAGTCAACCAGGTTTAAAAGGTATGATTGCCCTTAAAAAGCTGAACTGGGTCAGGTCAAGTGTTTGGAGTTTCCCAATGTCTTTGTTAATGAGTTCCATGATGATGAGCTCCATAGCCTTGCAGACCAGGCTAGTCTGGCTTATGGGGCAATAGTTACCAGGGTCAGTTGTGGCCCCTCCTTTGTGGAGAGGAATAACCGTTGCTGTGCACTATTCTATGGGCATGTAGCCTGTGGAGAGGCTGAAGTTGAACAGCGTGTTTAGGTGGGGGGGGTTAGTTCGTTCTGCAGTTCGTGCAAGACGCAGCCTGGGACACCATCTGGTCCCATTGACGTTGTGTTTTTGGTTTTTGAAAGGGCTGTTTTCACCTGTGCGTGTGTGATTTTTGGGACACTACACTTTTCCAGTATTGTTGTGGGCCCTTTGGTGAGAGGGGGGTGAAGTTTGCACAGAATCTAGCAGCCAGGATGTTGGCAATATCAGTAGGTTCAGTATATTTGTGCTATTTTGCACTAGTTCAGTAAATATCTGTGAGTTGCCACTTAGATTTTTAACATAGCTAAAGAAGGCTTTGTGGTTATCTTTTGAATCCTTGGCTATTTTTCTTTTGAAGTTAGCCTTGGATGATTTCATGAGGGACCTTAGTTTCTTACTGATACTGATCAGGGATGTCTTTCCTTCTTGGGATTTGCTTTTTTTCTGAACTAGTTTCCTCCTTCTATTGTATGGCCTGTTTATGGCAGGGGTCCACCAAACTGGTTTCCTTCTTAGAGGAGCGAGTCTTGGTTTTGCTAGGGATGGCATGATCCATACATCCTTGTAGATGCTCATAGAGTGCATTTGTAAAGGTTTATGCATCTTGGGCAGCGTTATCCTTTAGTGTGGGGGCTGTATTACAAACATTACAGTTTCATACATAGTCTTTAGGAAATCCATGTTCAAAATGGAATTGTGCTGTTTCTGTACTATGTATTTGTATTTCTCTGGAGCTTTTCTCCCCAGGACTCCATTGAAAATTGGATCCTTGTAGCCCAATGGACTATCCTGGAAAACAAACTGCAAACAAATTAAATAAATCTGGTTGTTCTCCAACTAACGTGAATTAGAGTAATGAAAAGTTATAAATGATTTTGGAGTTGTAAAGACTCTGGTAGTCATTACTCTAGTATAAACCTATGAATCTACTAGTTATGTACAAAACATGGCACAACAATACACTAAATGCATCATTCATACTTATTTCTTCCTACAACATATATTCCAAATTCAAGATTTGACATAAATAATGAAAGACAATTTAAATAACCTCATACATAAAAATGTACAACTAACCTGTAGCATCCTTCACTAGGCTTGTAAGCAGGAGCGGCCTTAGGTCAACTGGTGCCCTAGGCAAAAGGGCTCCATGAGGCCCCCAACCACACCACCTGGTGCCCCCAGCCTGGTCTGCCTACACCAAACAAATACTGGAATAGCACCCCTGCTAGAGTGGCGCCCTTGGCGGGCGCCTAGTTGGCCTATGCCTAAGGTCGGCTATGCTTGAAAGCATGTACCAGAATGTCTCACTGGAGCCATCCATGTTCTTGTGTGAAGTGAACCATTGTTTCCTTTGAGACAGCAGGAAAACCTACCTAGTATCTGAGCAATAAAATATGGTCATAATCACTTGCACATACCACTGGAGCTACAGCACTAGGAAGTAGAGTGACAACTCTGTTTTCACAACCACTCAACAAAACTAATTCTGAACTTATTGCCACTATCCACAAAAGGAAAGGACAATAAATATTGTATAAAAATACATAACTAATAAGCCACACTAACACCTTCAAAAATGAATGCTTCTTCTTAGTAGGGCTAAAATCATGCAGAGCAAAGCAAAAAGAACATGGTAAACCTCCTAGAAAACCATACTACCAAGCAATCAGTGAAAAAATAGCCAGTTAGCAATGGAGATAACACTCCTCCATTAACACAAACACACAGTGAAATTATTGCACACTCACAGGTTCATAGATATGTACTAGGCTATTGGACCTAGGGCCTATGCAAGCCTAGCCAAAAAGGTACACTGGCTTTTGCCACCCAAGAAAATTATTTTCCTGTGCCCCTGTCGATCAGTGCCAAAGAGGTGATCTCCAGGGTAAATTTCCTATTTCCCATCCAATCATCAAGATTTTTCTTGAAGAGTGCTAATGAGGAGCTTTGTTTGATATGGATTGGTAGCTTGTTCCAGAGTATGAGAAGTCTCTGGGACAGGAATCTATCCCTCCAACATGTTTGCTTTATTGTGGTGACAAGGTTTAGGTCCCTAGTGCGTGTAGCTTGGAGGGATTAGGATTTCTTTAAGTGGAGCACGTCCAATAGCTCTGCGTTTGACATAGCTTTGCATATTCGACAGAGATCACCTCTGAGTAGGCGATATGCGACGGAGTAAAGCTGGAGTTTTTTTAGACTGTCTGCGTAGGGCATCTGCTTGAGGCCGGTAATCCTCTTTGTGAGGTATTTCTGTGGCCTTTCCAGTTGTTGTAGATGTCTTGTGAGATACATACCAAAAGGGGCGCTGTACTCTATAATGGGTCTAATGAGTGACGATTAGAGGGGAACAATGACCTCTTTTTTTCTGGCGGAAAAACCTTTTGTGATGAGGTGTGCCACACAGAAGGATTTCCTGACTACTGTGGTGATGTGATTATCAAAGGAGAGACTATTGTCCACCTGTGTCCCAAGGTCTCATCACATTTTCGGTGTTAAGTAGACTACCACCTATGTGGTAGTTTAAGTGTACAGAGTTTTTACCAAAGGGGATGACGATGCACTTTTTGGTATTGAGCTTGAGGCCATGGGTTTGACACCATGCATCTATCTCAGTGAGGCCCTTTTGTAGGATGTCCACATCGTTAGGAGTTTCAATTATGGCTCCTAGTTTGCAGTCCTCTGCAAACTTCATTAGCCAAAGACCTTCTGTGTTAGCCTGTACTTCAGAAAAATACATACCAAACAGGAGAGGACCCAGGACTGAAACCTGTGGTACTCCACTTATCACTGGTCTGAAGTCAGATTTGGAGTCTGCTAATTTCACAGTGGGCAACCCATCTTGTGACATAGGGATTTATACCTAGTTTTGTGAGTTTATCTATAATTCCAGAGTGGGGGATGGTGTTAAAAGCCTTGGTGAGATCTAGATCGGCTGTGTGAACCACCCTACCCTCGTCTACAGCTTTGGTGACTGCTTCAAAGAAGTCTATCAGGTTTTGGAGACATGATCTGCCTTTTACAAACCCGAACTGGGTGGGGTCCAGAGTTTGGAAATTACCAAGGTCTTTATTTATAAGTTACATGATGATACATTTCATGGCCTTGCAGACCAGGCTTGTCAGACTAATGGGGCAGTAATTCCTGGGGTCCATGGTGGATCCCCCTTTGTGGAGTGGGATAACAGTCACTGTGTGCCATTCAGTGGGCACAAAGCCTGAGGTGAGGCTATGATTGAACACGGTGCTTAGGTGGGGTGACAGTTCATTCTGTAGTTCATGTAGAACGCAGCCTGGGATGTTGTCAGGTCCCATGGATGCTGTGTTCTTGGTTTTGGAGAGTGTGGTTTTTACCTGTACAGCCGTGATTATAGGAACTTTGCATTCTTCTGGTATACAGATCGGCCCTTGGGGGGGGGGGGTAAAGTTAGCACTGAACCTATCTGCCAGGATGCTGGCAATATCAGTTGGTTCTGTATATTTAGTGCCATTGTGCTGTAACTCAGAGCAGATCTGAGTGTTGCCATTGAGATTCTTCTTCAAAATTCTTAATAAAAAACAGTATTAATTTAATAAGAAATGCTGCACTAACCTCTTGTCCAACCTTCCCTTATGATTGCGAGTTCCACAACTAAGCAGAATTCTGTAGAAAGCGACACACATTTCATAAAACAGCATACCCACCCCCAAAAAATTAAGCCAAGCCTTGTCTGTCAACGTGATGCACCTAGACAACATCTGACTTTAATACTTTGTAATGAATGCATGAATAAATTACACTGGTTAACACATTCAGATAAATACATACACTGAAATGCATAAGACATTTTTAACAGCTCAGCATTTAAATGTCTTGGTCAAAGAAATGAAAGTCAATACCAAGCCAGAAACCAATGCACTTAGCACCTCATCAAGTTGAATAGGACCATTTTCACCTCTGCTGGCACCCATTGTTTAACCCAGTATGTCCAAGATCAAAAACACTTAACAGAAAGCCAAGGATGACTGTAGCAATTATAGAATAATTAACATGCAAAACCAATTGACTCAGGCTTCTCTTACCACAAACTGAAAATTATGTAACTATTTTTTATATAATTAGTCAATGTTTTAGTTAATGTAATAAAATACAAGATACTGAATTTTGCAATGCAGACTGACATCTGCCCAAAATGATGATAAACGTATCTATACAGTTGTAAGAGCCCTACTTATAGGCTTGTAACACACTTGGAACAGATGTGAAAAAATAATTTCAATGAAAATCAGGGGAACCACAAATAACAGCTGCCCAAGAAGAAAGCTGAGAAACAGAGGATGACATGAGAGGAAATGCATTCTTTGCAATGACATGTTTTATAAAGCAGGACAGCAGGAACTGGTGTTGATAATGGCTGACCTGAATGCACATATCAGGACAGACAGAATAGGATATGAGGACTGCCTGGGTCCACATGGTTGGGGCAGTAGGAATAGAGATGGAGAGGCCACTCTAGACTTCTGTCTGGCAAATGGCTTGATAGTATAGGACTTCCTTCTACTAAGGAAAGGACAATGGGGTACAATCAGTGACTGTAAATGCATACCCAGTGAAACAGTAAGCCCAGAGTAAAAAACACTGGTTGGCACAATCATTTGCAAGCAGTGGCCAAAGAAGGCTTCCAAGTTCAACAGAGACCAGGTTGAAGACCTAGAAGATGACTGAAGAGAAATCACAACAGTTCTAGGAATTGCCTAGGGCTCTAGCACTTCAAGAAGAGGAGGAAATAAGTGGAGTTGAAAAGGAATGGAGTGGAGTCCCATAGGGTTCGGTCCTGGATCCTCTCCTGTTTGGTATCTACTTCTCTGAAATCCAGCCCAACATGAAGGAACTCTGACAAATCAAAGTTCACAGATGATTGCAAGTTAGGAGCTATTACTAACTCCCTAAGTGATGCTGACATCCTACAGAATGGACTCACTGAGATCAACAACTGGTGTCAGAACCATGGCCTTAAGCTCAATGCCAAAAATGTGTCATCATCATCCCCTTTGGGAAAACCCAGTTACCATTAGTTACAACATCGATGGTAGTCCACCAAACAAAGAAGGTGTTAAAAGAGATCTGGGAAAACAGGTTGACAGTAACCTCTTTTGACGACCACATTGCCACTGTGTTCAGAAAATCCTTCTATGTGCCACATCTCAGGATTTGTCTCCCTCTACTCTTCCCTCATTAGGCCAGTCATCGAGTACAATGCATTTGGTATGTACCTCACTAGACACCTGCAACAACTGGAGAGGCCACAAAAGTACCTCACAAAGAGGATCATAAGCCTTAAACACTTGTCCTACATGGACAGACTCAAAAAACTCCAACCATTCTGTCTCATATCGCCTACTTAGAGGCGATCTCTGTTTGACTTTCAAAGCCATGTCTGACTCAGCCCTGTTGGAAATTGTACATCTGAAGAAATCCCAATCCCTCCATACCACATGGTCCAGAGACCTCAACCTCATTACTACAATCAACAGAACATGCTGGAGGGACAGGATCATAACCCAGAGACTACCCGTGCTATGGAATTGACTTCAAATACATGTCAAACAGAGGACCTCACTGGCCCTCTTCAAGAGAAATCTTGATGAGTGGATGGGAAATAGAAAATTCACCCTGGGGATCACTCCAGTGGCTCTACTCGACAGAGTCACTGGGAACTAAGTTCGGGTGGCATGATGCCAGGGTAATCCTATGGGCTAGGCTTGTAAAGGCTCCAGGGCCATTAGCCTAGTACACACCTATGAACCCTCCTAGATATGGGCAGTCATTGCTAACTAAGATCTTGAGTTTCATCTAGATCCTTTATATTGGGTTTCTCCAGTATTATATTAGGTACAACTGGCTAGGCTTCTAAAGACCTTTGGGTCAATAGCCTAGTAACCACCCATGAACCTATCAAGTAACAAGAGTATTCTTGCTTTCAGTCATCTAATTTTTAGAGATGATAATGTTACTTGTGTGATGGCACACTCTCAGACAGCACTGCATTTTTTTTTTCAGGATAACTGTTGCCGTATCCCTAAGAATTTGCTGGGCAGAGATACTTAGGAGGAAGCAAGCTCAGCAGTAGGTGGCCAAGTGTAATTACATGTAGACATTACTTTGCCAACACAGAGCTGGAGTTCTTCCTGTTTATACAAACAGAAGGCAAACAAGGTACTCCCAACTCAGAATGGACAACATATGTCTAGTTCAGGCAGGCAGCAATCAGCAAAAAGGGAGCAGTGAAGAATTATTTGACATTTTACATTATGCTGCTTTCACAGTGGGCTCAATTCAAGAGAGTGGCATTGGGCACAGCACCAGTACCACTGTGGATACAAATTTATTTATTTGCAGTTAGTTTACCAGGATAGTCCATTGGGCCAAGATGAACCCATTTTCAATGGATTCCCGGGGAGAAAAGCTCTAAAAACAAGCAAGGTTACAATAGGTTGTTAGACCTTAGTACTCTGTCAGGTAGGTACATTTTAAAGGCAAAAGAAAGGGAGAGACAGAGGAAGGGGTTGAAAATGAGCTTATGTGCAAGAGTAAGTTGAGTGTGGGTGAGATGATTTGGATAGTTCTAGCCATTTTAGTTTGTGGAGAGAAGAACAGTGGTGGGTTGAGGACTTATGGCTGGTAGCGAACTTGGCGATTTTGTTGTAGCAAGAGGAAAGTTGCGTTTTAAGGGACAATTGTATGTTAGTTAGGAGTGGGGCTCCATAGAGAAGGGAGGGGATAAGAAATGAGGTACAGAGAGTGATTTTAGTGGAGGGTGTGAGATAACGATTTTGTCGGTAAAGCATGCCAAGTTTTTGATGATATTTTTTTATATTTAGTTGAAGGTGGGAATTGAATTTAAGCTGACTGTCAATTTGGACCCCTAGTAACTTGGCCTCTGACACCAATTCCAGAGATGTGTTGTTATGGCTGGTGATAGAGAATGTGTTTGCATTGAAAGAGGTAACTTTAGAGGGAGTAAATACCATTAATTTGGTTTTAGAGGCATTAAGTGCTAGGTGATTTTTTTTTTTCATCCATTGTTCAGTGGTTGAGAATGCATCTTGTATAAGCTTTAGGAGTGTAGGGATGGATGTTGCAGAACAGATAATAGTTGAATCATCTGCGTATTGGATGATATTTGAGAAAGGGATCGAATTGCAGAAGTCGTTTATAAATATATTAAAGAGGAGGGGACCCTGTATGGAACCTTGTGGAACTCCAGTTGGGGTATTAAGGAATGAGGAGGTGACCTTTTTCCATTTTACTGCTTGATATCTATTGGATAAGTAGCTGGAGAACCAGTTCAGAGAGGAAGGTGATAGGTTAAACTTAGAGAGTTTAGTTAGAAGTAGGTTGTGAGAGATAGTGTCAAAGGCCTTAGAGAGGTCAAGTAGAAGGGTAGAAACAATATGACCAGAGTCCCGGGCTTTATTTACAGTTTCCAGGAAGGAGAGGAGGGCTGTCATAGTACTGTGACTGGGTCTAAGTCCATTTTGTGTGGGAGCTAGTAGGTGATTGTCTAAGAGATGTGGTAGGAGTTGTAGATGGATACACTTTTCTAGGAGTTTAGAGATGGCAGACAGGATAGCGATGGGACGGAAATTAGCAATATTGTTATTATTGCCACCTTTATGTAAAGGTATGATAAAAGCCTTTTTCCAAATTTGGGGTACTGTGCTTTCTTGGATAGAGCAGAATGCTGATGGGGTAGGCAATGGCTTCGGCAGCTATGCTAAGAAAGTATGAAGGAATGTTATCTGGAGCATTAGAGCATGGCTTCAGTTTCTGAAGGAGTTTTTTTTTTTATGGTAGATGTGGGTATAGGTTTTAATGAGAAAGGTGGGGAATGGGAAGAGGGGGTATTTGAGGTAAATGAATTCAAATTATCAGTGGGCATATGAGAATCACAGCTAATAAACACCATCAGTTCAGGTAATTAGGTGGCTTACACAAGGGAACTACAACAGTTTAGAGACAATAGGAAGATGCAAGGTTGTGCAGTTGTATGGCTCATAGCAGTAAAACAATGGAGGCATACACCATGCTACTGTCTGAGGCTGATTAAAACAATTTGAAGGCAGCATTACACCTGGTAAGCTATCAGCTGGCTGCAGAAAGGCATGGGGAGGTAGTACGAGCCTTAAGAAACAGACTCCAAAATATATGTAATCAGTAATACAACAGATTGTTTTTCATAGCCTGTTGTTTATTAGTCCTATGTGGAGCAATTAGCTGGTCAAATTAAGAATATTCTAACAATAAATATGAGCAACCTATGACAAACCAATAGGTGAACAACCAGTGGCTGGCTCCATCCTCAGGGGCACAGAATAGAATGTAGTACAATGCCTACAGCATTACCAAACACTCTGCCTACAAAGCAGAAGCCCACTCACACAGTTTCATCAGAGACTGGTACTTAAAAAGAAGTAGTTTTCTGCGATGAGAAGGGTACCCTGCTTACCCAGCTTCAGATTAGGTCTGTACTGAAGAAAACATTGGAGTAATGAAGCTTGCACCACAAAAATATACCAAATGCTCAGTTAGATTCCACGCTTATTTAGCATAGCGGCAGCTTCTCATGTGCAGTGGGCAGGACATCATGGGATAACATCAAGAAATTAGGAAGATAGAAGTACAACACTTATGAAACTTAGCTGAAATATAACCTCTTCTACCACACCTAACAGTGTTGTCTTTTATATGTAATACTTGGGTGTAACCTGTAAGACACACACTGCACCTTCCAACAATACTTTCATTGACTGAAACTTCCTGCATGTTTGATCACCTGGTAACTTACTGGTGCTCTTCCATGTGAATGGAAACACCTGTCTTATATATCATCTCCTGGAGCACGCTGACATTACCTGCAATGTATTGTGGTACCAAAGGTATAATATGTAAAATTTGTCTTAAAGCCCAAATTATGATATTTACACTGAGGCCACACAGTTTGCTGAGCTGTACACCCTTCCACAATCCTTACTTTTGCCTACTATTCATGGTGATACTTACATCAAGGTTTCAAATGGCATTTTTGATTTGTGCAGTTCTTGCTCTATATGCCATTCTTCAGCAGCCAAATTGCTGTCCATCAGTAGGGTATATGGCCCATTCCACCCTGCTTGACCTCTTACAGCTGTGCAAAACACACACCACCATGAACACCCACAACAAAGACTGTAATCTTTTATAGACACAGAAAGAGAACATGGCTGGCACAAAAGATTTCTATCTCAAGGAATCCTATACTTACTGAATAGACTTCCTATGCATGTCAAGCAATACTACAAATGGTCTGTATTCAGTAATATTCTGAATGAATAGCCAGGAAGTCATTAATCTTCTTTGGGATATATAGCATGGTGCTTCTTGACCATGGAGCTTAACTCACTCAACAGTGCTCAGGGTTAGCTGGCTATGCTTCTCAATGGTCTATTGAGCTGCATGCCTAGTATATACCTATGATATTATCAGCCTAATATACAATTACCAAGTACCTTACACATGTGCATGCTGCATATAGAATATATATGCAGACAAATACATCAGTTTATTGATTAATGTATTTCTTTAATCCATCTCTCTTTTAATGTTATTACCACACAGTTTAGTTTACACACTGTACTATTTTTCCTTTCAGAATATTCGCCACTGTGTTTTTTTTGTCCTGTAAGGGTACCAACTATATTCACAAATAATAAGGTATCTGTAAAAAAGTATTTAAATGTTTACTTTAAGAAGTAAAGAAAACAACAAACAGATGTGGGTTGTACTCTCCAAAGTACCATGAATGAAACTTACCCTCTGTTTCAAATCATTTAATTCATTCCCATTACTTCTTTATTCAACTGTTTATCTGCTTGTTTACTTATTAAGTAGTAACCGACGACATGGTGTGGTATGTTGAAGATTTACCCATGGTTGGCATGGTTTAATCATGAGGGCGAAGCCCAAGTGATTAAATAAAGCCAACCATGGGTAAATTAAAATATACCACAACCACAGAGAGGGTTATTGCTATTATACAATGACATTATTCAAGGAAAAAAATTACTTTTCTTAAATAATGTCTTTGTATGATGGCGCATTACTGTTCTTCCGCGACTGTTGGTATACTACTTTTTGTGTTGATGTACTGCACGTGTATTGGACTTGCCTTCCCACGCATAACCAGTACCATCAATGTTTTGAAATGGAAGCAATGGAGAAAAGAAAGTCTCTGTTGCTCTGTTTTTTTTTTTTTTTTTTTTTTTTTTTTTTTATTTATTTAAAACAAAATGTTTGGACACTTTATATACCAATGAAAAAAAGTTCGGGCAACCAGACCCTTTTCCGTTGGTATATTGGGGATTTACAATGGGCACATTGGCCAATCAGCGTGCAGGTTTTGGAATATTAATGGGGAGTCATTGTATAATTTCAGTTTGATAACCATGTAAGTGGGAGGAAGACTGACCCTTTTGAATCACAACCTGAGCTCCATGGTGCAAGACACAAACAGAAAATTGTAAACAGAATAAAGAATTATACTACTTTCTGAAAGAATGTCGAACAGCTTGGCAAAATGCAGAAGTGGAATTTAAGCAAGATGATAGTTAAAAAATATAAGAAATGTAAATGAGGTCACACTATAACTACCAGTTTGCTTGTAAGAACAGCATTAATGCTCATGTCGGAAATATTTGTATGTATATACACATGTAAAATGTATAAATATAAATAAGCTGTTTAACAGAGTGGCTATGTCAAGTATAGACAGATCTCTCAATTTTTATTTTTTTAGTTTTATGTGCAGTGGTGTTCTTTAAACTAATGAGTGTGTACTACAGATGTCTTGCATTGTTGTGATTCATAGGCAAATTCTCTCTCTGCAACAAAATATCATTTACTTGAAATTTACAGTTTGATTGTAAACCTGTTAGATTTTATCTTTCTATGCCTAAATATAATAGTTATATAACAGTCACTTAAATAAAACCATGACTTCACGTGGAACCTGTGTGTCTGTTTGCTTGTTTATTTTGTGAAATAAATGACACTAAAATTTCACATGGAATATGTCTATTTATTTATGTATATACAAAGTTGTACTGGCTAGTTCTAATTAGAAACAAAAAGGTCTGTCTAGTGTATAGGAATATACATGCAATACAAGCTGTTAATTTCTTGTGATTTCATGACATTTCAGTTATAATTGAAGGCCTACCTCTTAACCTTATAGTGCAGAGAGAAAAGCCTTGCCAGAAACATTTAATTAGCTAAAGTTGTTACCAAAGTCCAAGATAAAAGAGTAAAGGACAGTGACTTTACTCAAAAGTGTTACACGACAGTAATAAGATACAAGCAGAATATAGACTCCACATGACACGAAGATGACTAGTTACTCCTCAGGAAGTACCCTCTACCACTTAGCTCCCCACTGTTACTAAAGCAAAGGTCCTCACTCCACTCTCCAGAGCTAAACACACTACAGTAATGAGCCTTGATAATATCCAGGGATGCCTCAGTTTTAGTTTGAAAATTGACCCCTCAGGCCAACTAGAATGTCTATTTAGCCACAGCCTCTAGCCAGGCTTCATCTCTAGGAAATGCAGAACCAGTCACCCCTCTATATAAAGGTGGACCATCAACAGACCCAGGAAACTACAGACCCATAAGTTGGACTAGTATTATATACAAGGCCATGGAAAAAGTTATAATGGCCCTAATATAACATAGGAAATCTTCAAACACTGGACCCATCCTAGTTTTGGTTTGTCAGGGGTCGATCACACCTACTAAATCCAGTTCATTACCTTGAGAAGACCACTTGTGCCATGGAAGATGGGAAAAAAAGTGCATGCTGCCTACCTCGACCTGGTAAAGACATTCGACACACTACCTCACTTAGGTATTACAGACCAACTTAAAAATTTAGACATAAATCCCTGCGTAACCCAATGGATAGTCAAATGGCTTGTGGATAGGACACATGAAGTTAAGGTGGGGGAATCCACCCCACCAATAGGCCTGTCACTAGAATGGTGTTCCCCAGGACTCAGCACTTGCACCTCTCCTGTTTGGAATGTACTTCTTTGAAGTCATAGCAAATATAGAGGAATGTAAGAAGGATCAGATTAGAAGAAAACAATGTGGAAAAGCCGTAAATATAGTAAGTATAGAGATCTCATGGAACAACTTCATGCTGATAAGGATTTGACACAGGAATGGATAAGGGGACAACATTTGAAACCAAAGGATGAAAGGTCAATAATAGCAGCCCAGGATAGTGGACCACATACACATTAGTTTACAAAGTCCATGAACATGTTGAAGAGGCAGACAAATGTAGGCTCTGTAAAAAAAGGAATTGCAATGAGTCTCAGACATTGTAGCTGGGTGTGACACGCTTATGGCAGAGGGCCTATACACCAATAGACACAATAGTGTGGCATGATTGTTCCACTGAGGATTGTTCAAACACTGCAGACGTAGCTGAGATGCATTAGGAACATGAACCACAAAGTATTAAAGAGAATGATGAAGTGTACATCAGATTGGATCACCCAGTACCAACAGTCCAAAAAAGCAGGTGTGAGAACACCGAATACAGAAGTTTATGAAAAATACACAAAAGTAGCATTGATGATTGAAACTGCTATACATTGCCATTACAGTGTCTTACATAAAGCAAGACACAAAGTCATAAAACATCAAGATCTGCAGGAAGACACGAGAGCAGTGTTGAGGAAAATTGCCCAGACAGTTCCAATAGCAGTAGTAGCAGCAATGGGGCACATAAAAAAAAAAAAACAAACTGCAGTCATTTTTAGATATGCTACCCATAAATGTAACTCTGTATGAATTACAGGAATCAATTCAGGGCCCGTTGTTGGTGCTATGAAGAACACTTCTGGATAACAAAGACTGAAGCAATACTAATTTCATGATCTTTAACCAAACCCTAACTTAGGCATAGGGTCCATTCCCATAATGGTGTTAGAAACCCAAAAGAGTTTGAGAAATTACACCATACATCTAACACATCCACTTAAATGGCATGTTTATAAAGCATCATGCAACATGTACAAGTTTAACCCAGACATATGCATTACTACGCTAGTATCTTTTAACTGGAATATCCAAAAAATCCTACCCTTACAAGATAATTTAAATGAATTCAATGCAACTTTCTAAATAGCCTTACAACTCCTGGAAGGAAGAGAGTAAAACAAATAATGCAATCTGGCTATCCAAAAAGAGTAGATGCTAATACAGGAAAGTAAAAGAGTGGAATGAAGGGTAGAAATACCAAACATCACAATATCCCAAACTTCCAAATGCTCCACATCTGTAGTAAAAAAAACAAATAAATGAAGCTAAAACACTACACTAGCATAACACGATGAACAACAGGTAACACATCCCTAAAAAGATTCTAGTCATTTGTTAAAAAACTCTTGCAACATGGTCAAAAATTCAACTCTAATCTCTCTCCCAAAAACTCATCAATCAAACCTGGAATAGAATTAATCTCTTATTTCATAGACAGCATAGTGTCCTTAAACAAGGATTCAAACATCAAATCCCAACCCTGCCCAATAGCCATATATGATTATGTCTTCTTTCATCTTCATACCAGTGCACTTATTTGATATAAAACAACTCAAACCATGCTCAGCTTCAGCTGATGACCTTCCAAATGAGTATCTTAAAGAAAGCACCCAGTAGCACTGCCCATCTTGTCTCAATCCTTCCAAATCGGTCAGTGTAGGAATTCTACTTTCCCTTTCTTTGGAAGCAATCACATATTTTCTATCTATACAAAGTAGGAAATTCAACAGACATCACTAACCTTGGACCTAAAGTGACCTTAGATTCATGTACGAATAGTAGGCCAATTACCCTGAAGTCAGAATCAATCTGTGTACTCTGTGTTTACGAGGTGAAAAAAATTAACCATCGTGCTAAACCCACAATCGCTGAAATATTGGCAAAACATGGCTTCATACCACCCATATAACTAACACTGCACCTCTAACCCTCACAGATGCTGTAAGTAAAGAAAGAGATAATGACAAACTAGTATCCCCCTTATTTCTATACTGGTCTAAAGCCTTCAATACAATTTACCACAGCAAACTTCTGCTTGAAATGTACACATTAGGTCTATAACATAGTACCCTTCTTTGGTTCAAGAGCTATTTCTCCAATAGGTATCAGTTAGTAAAATGGCACTCCAACCTCTCTCCATACCTCCCAGTCACCATGAGTGCCCCACAAGACTCTATCCTTGGCCTTCTTCTCTTTAACACACTAACAGCCCCCACTGATCCACGCTTCCGTACTACAATACACTGATGACCTCACACTCATACGTGTATCAGATAACTTGGTATACCTCCAAAAAAAGTACTCAGGAAGCTGTAAGAGAGAGACTGAAACATGGCTTTATAACTCACAACCCATGCTCACCTCCCAATTCTACTGTTTTCTCCAGAGCTCTCTCATGAAAAACATTTAAAATTCTCTCACTTAATATCCCATCTGAAATCACTTCTAACAGCAAATAATGAGGGGGATAGTGAATGATTATAAGTAATACTGAATAATAATAATAATAATAATAATGATGATGATGATAATACTAATAGTAATGATAAAAGTGGATGATGACAACTAAGTTTGCAGATGACTGCAAGCTAGGAGCAGCTACTGAATCCTCAAATGACTGGGCCATCCTGCAGGGAGGCTTGTGTCAAGTAAATAACTGGTGTCAAAATCATTGTCTAAAAATAAATACCCAAAAATACATTACTGTATCTTTTGGGAAGTCATGTACCCCTGGGAACTACCACACTGACGATACGCCCCTAAGACTTGACCCAGTTGTTCCAGATTTGGGAACTTATGTAGACAGTGACTTAAATTTTGACTAACAAGTGTCTATTGTTGTAAGAAAGTCCTTCTATATTGCACAGACTATAAACAAAGGGATTGTGTCTAGATCTAGGGATGTCTTTGACCCCCTTTACTCAGCCTTGCCTGGGCAGTCATTGCACATAATGTCCCCTTTGGCATGTATGTGTTCAGACACATGCAACAACTGAAGCTCACACAAAGATACCTTACTGAAAGGATACAAGGCCTAAACAACAGGTCCTACATGGACCAACTTGAAACCCCTGTCAGTACAGTCAGTATCCTACACACTCCACAGATGTGACCTGTGTCTGGCATAGAAGGCATCCTCAGACCTATTACTAATGGATCTACTGCACATCAGTAAGTCAGATGCCATCATAAATGCTGTGCCTAGGTATTTAAACCTCTTCTGCAACATTAACAGAACAGTTTGGAGGGACAGGTAAATTTCGCAGAGTATACCACTCATGTGGAACGGACTCCCCATCCACATAAAACAAAGTTCCTCCTTGTCCATTTTCAAGTGTAACCAAGGTATATGGATGGGAAAGAGAAAATTTACCTCAGAACTTCCCCATGCACTACAAATGGGCAGATGCAGCTCCTAAATGCTTTATCCCATGCATGGGTCCACTCAAATGATCTATGGTATGATCCCAGTTATTCTCCTTGGAGTAATATTTAATTATTAACCTTGGGACAGGTAAGGCCAATCTATAACCTATTGGGAACACAAAAAGGGAAATTAGGTAGATAAAGTGGCCAGCAAGAGCACCTATCCGAGTACTTACCTTACCTATGAACCTATAATCTTACATATGAAATGTACATACAAAAATGCATATGAAAACTCACCAAAAACTTGGAATGCTTTAGAGATCCAGAAACATTCTCACCAACACAACTAAAGCTCCACTCACCACAACTTAGCACCTGCCCTCACAAGTTTATGGAGCACCCATTCTTACCAACTTCCAGGCAGCACCAAAGGTAAAATATCAGAGAAGTAACCTCGCAGGATGTGCAGTAGCAAATCCCACCCTAAACATGCCTCCAGGCCGACAATTCCTGGAATCAGCTGAATATTCATTCTTGGGCCGAAGTGCGGACATGAATATTGATGAATGGGTTCTGAGGGTACCGAAAGCACATGAGTGGGTTTTTGTTTCTATGTTTTTTGTTTTTTTTTTACATTGACACAGATGTCACTTTTTATTGATGCAATCAGGAACAGGTTACACCACAAAACAGTTTCTCTAAACTGTATTGAGTATTACAGTATATTGAGTGTTACATTTTACTGGCTGAATGTTTTAAGAAATGGTAACAGCACTTGTTCAGAGCTTAACTTGTTACCTGTCTTTCAGGCATCCACCTGTGTAAAGAAGCAGGGGTGGGGTTAGGGGGCACAGCTCCCCCACAAGGGAGTGAAGGAGGGCTTGCCCCATTGCAAAAACAAGGAGTGACAATAATAATTACTTCATGTTAATCACCAACGGCTGCTTGATGGGGTTGGAGCTCATTTCGTGCATGAATATTAAGCAGTTTCCACTAAAAACATGATGTGACATGCAAATTAGAATGCCTGCCAGTCATTCTGCATTTCCACCCCATTTTCCGTGTCAATCAATGTCGACACACCCATACCTGCACAGAACTAAGTGCAAGGTACTTCTTTAATATAATGCCGCATCAAAAGCAAACTTTGAGCAATGCTATAACAAAGTGGCTAAATTTGCAGCGAATGCAACTTTCAAAACCCACTACTGTATAGTACTGAAAGCCTAAACTGGTTAGAACTAACCCATCATCTAACATATACAGAGCATATTCCCACCTACAACATTAGCCAGCAACCATCTGCTTGTCTAACACTAAATAAATACCATTGTATACAACTATGTTCGTGGGCGGCCATGGTGGTGCAGCGGTTAGCACTGCCGCCTCACAGCAAGAGGTTCTCCGGTTCAATCCTCGGCTGCAGTGCCTTCTGTACTGAGTCTGCATGTCCTCCCTGTGGTCACGTGGGTTTCCTCTGGGTGCTCCAGTTTCCTCCCACATCCCAAAGACATGTTGTAGGTGGATTGGACACTCTAAATTGGCCCTAGGTGTGAGTGTATGCATGTGTGTGCCTTCTGTGGAAGGTTGGGTGCCAGGCTGGCAACTCAACACTGTAAAACTCCACTGCCAATCATGAGCGGACAGGTGATCTGCTGTGGCGACCCCTAACCGGGAAAAAGCCGAAAGAAGAAGTAGACAACTATGTTCATACTCCATTAGTATGACTCAGTGAGGAAAATTTTCCTGCTCACATCCCTATCAAATCTGCAGGGCATGATCTATATTTATAGCATGTTTCTAAGTCCCTGGACTCCTTATCTATATCCATCAGATCAATACTCTCCCTCCAGTCCTTCAAACCATTCTGAAATAGTTCTTAGCCAAAATGTGTAGTTTTGCTCAACCTCAGGATAACAATATTTCTTAATATGAACAAGTTCCTATTCATACCTTACACCTCCTTACTCCCCCTTTTGACTCGCTCACTAACTTTATCTAGATATGTAATAACTTATTTCCATGACTTCATATAGCCTGTCAGGTGCCAGGGTCCATCACATAACACATGCACTCAGGTCCCTCAACAACAGGTACACATATGACTCTGTCATTGTACATGTCATGTGGGCATGAATGACCTGAGACGTACCTCCCTGGACTACATGAAAAGAGACATGGAGAAGCTCTCAGATTATGCAGCCCAGGCAGGTATGACCCTAGCCCTGAGCAGCAGCCTACCATCACCCAGAATTATACCACTGCACAAGGAGAAAATGATTGATTTCAACAGCTGGCTAAGTTTCTGGTGTCATTCTAAGAGGATCCAGTATCTGTCTGCTTGGGATGACATGAATGACAGACCTCTATGCTTTGTCTGTCACCCCTGTTCTTCCAGGTACTGGCCAAGGCTCAACAGGTAACACTTGCATGACACAAAACATCTCATCTACTATAACATATTTGAAAATGATAACGTAAATGTCATCACCACTGTAACAGCAATAACTCTGCCTATCCTTTCAAGTGTTTGCTGTACAGAGACAATGTCATACTTCTGCAGGATACCGTCAATTGTGGGAGTTTAACAAAAACATGTATTAACATGCCTCTATCAAGCTGGCTGACAAGTTCAAGGGGCTAGCAAATGTGTCAGAAGGTTCAGGGAAATAATCAAATAAGCACCCCAGACATAAAGAGCCAAAAAGGGGGAAAAACACAAGAATTGCACTATTAAACACTTTTAAAACTAAAGGAGTCTAACTGTAAGCTCTGGTGCAATTCACTAACACTTAATATCGTACAGAAAAGTCATAACAGTTACAAATGAACAGCACAACATTGAGGCAAACTCGAGGACCGTTGTGTGTCTGTGATAGACACACACAATCATACACTTGTTTAATGGACTATCTCTAATGAGCGGACCATTTATAGAAAGGATCCACGAGACAAAAAAAAAAGTTGACAGGTACTTCGCCAACCGTGGGGCATAACATGCCAGAGTGAATATGCCGTGTATACTGATGTCACATATCCCATTCTCAGCAACTTCAGATTTCTGGTCCACTAAATTCACTGTGAGGCTCCACTGCCTTAAGTAGAGAGAGCTATTATTCGGTGTTGTTCCTCTTGTGTGTATATTGCATTTACACCAGCCTCCTCTTCATTCCAAAAGAAGACACCCAAACAGAAAAGTCGAAATTAAATGTGTATTTACTAAAGTGCCATTAACCACTTTGATGACCACTCAGACTACAGATGTTATAATGCACAACTAGCTGGTTGCAAGTTAACTTACTGCACCAATAAGAACATCTGGCAAAACAGCATATACACATAACTACTGTCTTACCAACACAAATTAAAAATACATACAAACTCAACAAAGTAGTCCATTTTGTCAAAACTCTTGGTAAAAGTTCCAACACCATACCTAATGTGTAAACAAAAAAAATGTCAAGTCTACAAATAAATCAAAACCTGAAACTTGGGCTTTAAAAAGATTCAAGGAAAGCTACAAGGTTTCTGAAGAGAAACCTCAAACAAAGGGAACAGCAATGTCTGGTGTCAATGAATACAGAAACAGTGAGAAGACACGTTACTATTTAAACCCGTTGTGTTTGGGCACCTTAACCGACATACCATCAATGTTTACAACTTTGGAAAGTCACGCCGAAAAATAAAACCTTCTGTCAGCAGTTTTTTTTTTAGACATGGGGGGGGCGGTGATTCTCTACATACCTCAGTGTAAATTACAGAACACCATCCAGAAGTTAGACAGAAGTAAAATCCCCCGGGCGGTAGTTTGAGGCAGGAGGAAGACATGAAGGTACAAGGACCCTGCGCACAACAGCTGGGAATCTTCACTTTTTCTGACAACAGAAAATCCAGTCATCCACAAAAATAGACCTGCAACAAAAGTACTAATTTAAAGCATCGGAAAATGCCATTTTTGTGACTGCTGTTCCCATGGCAATCGCATTTCGTTACTAGCAAATACTACATATGGATGAATATTGAATACTTCCAACTGACGTACAAAAATAGGATAGGGTTTTGGCCGGTGCTTGTTACTGCGCATCCGGTGAGCCAGTGCACTACACTATCGTCAGAAACTGCAGACCCATAAGTCTCACTAGTCTTATATGTAAGGCCATGGAAAGAATTATCATGTAAAGGATCAATAATGACATAGGAAACCCCCAGACACTGGACCTTACCCAGTTTGGTTTTGTCAAGGGTAGCTCTCGCCTCCTCAACCTGCTGGACTTCTTTGAGAAGGTCACCAAAGCAATGGATGAGGGCAAAATAGTTCACACTGCCTACCTTGACCTGGCCAAGGCTTCTGACAATACCCCACTTGAGCATTGCTGACAAACTCAAGAGGTTAGCTGAAACCTTTATGTCACCTAGTGGATAGCCAGCTAGCTCACAAGAAGACTCTTTTTACACACCCACATGCATGTATGTGTATTTGCAAGTGTATTATATAAATGGGTGTCTGTTTTACATATAATACACACACACACACACACACACATAGATGGACATGTGTACATACAGACTGAGCACACCGACAGATGTAGTCACACATGCATCATACACACAACTGCTCTCTCTCTCTCTCACACACACACACACTGGCATACTGAAATACACAGACACACACGCACACAACATTGGAGAAAATAGCCGGTATGCACTGAAATAAATGATCATATGAAAGTATAGTAAAACTGGTTGTTGTTTGTCTTTTAAGGGGTCGCCACAGCGGAACTCCGGTCTGCTAATGATTGGCAGTCGATTTTTATGGTGCCGAGTTGCCAGCCCGACGTCCAACCTTCAGCAAAGGCACGTCCATTCACGCATGTCCTTTGGAGGCCACTCAACCGCGGGGAGGACATGCAGACTCCACACAGAAGGCACTCCCTGCACAATAGCTGAGAATCGAACAGGAGAACCTCTTGCTGTGAGGCAACAACGCAACTGCTGTACCACCGCGGCTACTAAAGTATAGTAAAACTGGTAACCTGTAATAAATAATACAAAAACTACTTAGAGTAAAACACTGTGACAAGAGTTTAAATTAGCCCCATATATAAAATGTACACTTACCTGTATGTCCAGTTGTGTGGTATAAGTAGGTTATGTGAAATCCACTCTCTACAGTTTATTTTCATCTCCAGATGACCTTCACAAAGTCTACATACAACATGACCCTCCACAGCGATCGCCTCTTACACATGCCATAGAAAAACCAGTGCTCCTTTGTCCACCTTCTATAAAGCCTACTGAGCCTTATAAGTCCACTGTCACCAGCAAAATAAATTGTAAATAATAAAAATAAGAACTGTACTCTCTTGTAATGTTTTGTTGTGACTGAAAGTTCTCAACTGAGCTGAATTCATTTCATTTCCTAAAAAAACATACCCAACTACACCCCCCACCCCACCCAAAAAAAAAAAAAAAGAAAAGTAACCATCATTTTCCACAGGATGTTCCCAGGCAATGCCTGAAAGTAGCACTTTGTGATGGATGTATTACCATGTAAATAAAGTCAAATAAGTAAATAAATGCATTAAATCAATTAAGACATTTTAAACAATCCATCAGTTCTTAATTAAATGAAGTGGAAACAAGCTAGCAAAAATTTAAATAATAAGCACTAAATATCTTTGCACCCACAGATGTCTCATCAGGGGGCCACTGCTGTGCAACAACAATCTCATTAAATGATAAAGAGCAATCTTAAGTTCTGATCTTTGAATTTGTGTGAATGGGTTTCTGTACAATGCAAGTCTAACCCATTAGCACATCATTACAGCCTGCAATTGCAACATTCCCATTTACAGCACAGATACATGGTTCCTCACAGGGCAGGACATTCATAGCTGGATTTCTTTGAAGGTATTGAATACCACTACCAGCCATCCTAAATCTTGAGGCCTTGCTACTAAATATATGCTGCATTCTTCAAAATCAGTTTATTTCCAGTCATAACTCATAAAGGTACAATCACACAGACCTGGCAAAGATGTATCATAAGTCACTAAACACGGTAACTCAAAATACAGACAGGATAAAAATTAGCAAAAAAAAAAAAAGAAACAAAAAAAAACAAACAAAACAAAAAAATGTAAAACAATCAAGTTAACAAGGAGACCCTCTTAAAAGAGCTTATGTATTGTAGTTCTTTGCAGCCTGGTTTTTGGCTAGGCTTATATAGGCCCTGGGGCTGATAGCCTAATACCTACCTATGAACCTTCATATGTAGCAAAACTACTAGCTGGCAAATTCAGCTCCAACTTTACCCGTCACTCCACCATCAACCTTCCCTCAGGAAATACCATCAAATATAACTACTCCTGCTGTCAACTAGGGACAAGGTCCTTAATGCTCTGTCTAAGGCCAGAAAGCACTGCATAAATGGGCCCAGAGAATATCCCAGAATGCCTTCTAAATAGCATAAATTATGATTTATCAGGTCCTCTGGAATTGCTTTATCACTGTAGCCTCCAGACAAGCTTCGTGCATCAGGAATGAAGAACAGCAAAAGTCACCCCTCTGCACAAAGGTGGGCCATCTACAGATCCTGGGAAAGTACAGTTTTGTACCTACCATAAATGTAGATGTTCGAGTGCTAATACAGCTGCAGTCATAACAGATGGGTTCTCCTGCCGTCAGGCGGGTCCTCGGTCGGCCGAATTCCAAAGTCTTGGTCCGGCGTCGGTTGTCGTCGCTTCTTCCCTGACGTCAGTGCGACAAGGGTATAAAGGAACCAGCCAACGCCATTTTCTTCAGTTTATCTTGCCTCAGATGTCAGGTGCCCCCAGAAGGAAGGCAATACATAAATATGTGTAATAAAGCAATGCAATATAATCAAAATACAGTAGTTGCAAGCAAATACACCATAAAAGAAAACCCCTATCAGGTTGTATGAGGAGGTGTTAGCCAATAGGCCTGTCCCAAGAGGGGAAGGAGGGAGGGAAACCTGGACTGCAGCTGTATTAGCACTCGAACATCTACATTTATGGTAGGTACAAAACTGTACTATGTTCATCGTGCATACAGCTGCAGTCATAACAGATGGGTAGAATCCCAAAGCTAAGAAAGGGGTGGTAGGCACTAGGTGGAACTAGGAGGAGCCAGGATGCCCTGTAAGACTGCAGTGGCAAAGCCTGCTCTGTTTTTTGAGTATAATGGTAGGTGGTAGTGCTTGGAGAAGGTATGCACAGAACTCCAAGTGGCAGCTTCCAAAATATCTTTGGTAGGAACTCCTCTGAGGAAAGCTGCAGAGGTAGCTGTGGCCCTTGTGGAGTGAGATCTGATGCCTGTAGGTACAGTTTTGCCATGAAAAGAATAGCAAAAATGTATGCAGTGGGCTATCCATTTTGAGATTGTCTGTTTGGAAATTGGCTTTCCTTGAGCTCCTACAGCATAGGACACAAAGAGCTGTTCTGATTTTCTGAAAGGCTTTGTTCTGTCCAAATAATAACAAAGTTGTCTATGGATGTCCAAGGAATGTAGTAATCTCTCCCCTTTGTTTTGAGGATTAGGATAAAAGGTAGGTAAGTGTATGGCCTGATTCAAAGCTACCCTGGATACCACTTTGGGCATAAAAGACGGGTTGGTTCGTAAGGAAACTCTGTCCTGATGGAAGATGATAAAAGGCTGCACAGCCATGAGAGCTTGTAGTTCTGAAACTCTATGAGCTGAGGTAATAGCCAGAAGGAAAGCTGTTTTCCAGGACAAATATTGCAAATCTGATGAGACAGCTGGCTCAAAGGGAGGCAAGGTCAGTTTTTCCAGAATGAAATTGAGATCCCAAGCAGGTATTGGCTGCTTCCTTGGGGGTCTTAGATTCTTAGCCCCTCTGAGGAACTGTCTTAAGAGAGGGTGAGAGAATAAGGGTGGATCAGTGTTGTATTCTGCAGAAATGGCTGGGGCATGGATTTTGATGGAGGAGAATGAAAGTCCACTGCTTAGCAGCTCAGCTAGATACTGTAGTATTTGAGGTAAATTCAGTTTTCCGGGATCCTGGCCCTTTTTCTCATTCCAGACACAAAACCGTTTCCATTTTGCGGAGTAAGTTTTTCTAGTTGATGGCCTTCTGGCCTCCAAAATGACATCCTGCACCTCCTTGGAGAGTAGGGTCTGCTGTGATGCTAAGGAATCTTCCATGCGGCTAGATTGAGTGTTCTTAGCTGGCTGTGAAGAGTTTTGAAGCTGTGCTGAGTCAGAAGAAGAGGCATTAGAGGCAGGGTCCACGGTGGAGAATGCGTCAGGCTCCTCAGGAGTGGGTACCAGTGTTGTCTTGGCCAGTCTGGAGCAATGAGAATCATCTTTGGTCTGTCTGCTCTGGTGTTCAGTAGAACTTTGGGCAGCAGAGAAAGAGGTGGGAAGGCATAAACTGTCATTGATGTCCAGCTGAAAGAGAGAGCGTCCACTCTCCAGGCCTTTGGATGAAAAATCCTTGAGCAGAATTTTGTCATTGGTGATTTTTGTGGGAGGCAAAGAGATGCATGTCTGGCCTTCCCCATGCTTGGATTATTTCTGTAAAAACTTTTGGCTGCAACTTCCATTCATGTGGATCTGTCATATTTCTGCTTAGGTTGTCTGCCAGCTTGTTTTCCTTGCCTGGCAGGTACTGTGCTTGTAGCTCGATTTGTAAGTCCATGGCCCTGTTCCAAAGTGACATGGCCAGTCTGCACAGAGGGTATGAATGCGTTCCTCCCTGCTTGTTTATGTACCACATAACTGTGGTGTTGTCCGTTCTTATCAATAGTTGACCTGGTTGCAGAAGGTCTTTGAAAGCTATAATAGCATTTATTACTGCTAGCATTTCCTTTTGACTGATGTGAAGGTGCTTTTCTTTTTGGGACCATTTGCCCTGAATGCACCGATCTGTCATGTGCGCCCCCCAGGCGTAGTCCGAGGCGTCTGTTGTGATGACTTTATTTGCTTGAGGCTTGCTGAATGGAAGACCTGTGTTTGTTTGGCATGTTGAGCCCACCACAGAAATTCCTTTTGAAGATATGGAATTAGTGGTATTATTGTTTCCAAACTGTGGCTGTGCTGAGACCATATGTTTTTCAGGTACCATTGAAGTTTCCTCATGTGCAGCTTTGCACATGGGATTAGTAAGATGCAAGACGTCATGAATCCCAGAGCCTGCAGGATTTTCCTTGCAGTCAGCCTGGTGCAATTTTCTAGTGCTCTGAAGTACTGAGTTAGTTGCCCCTGCTTCTCTGGCGTGAGGTAGGCCATCTGGGTGTTTGTGTCCAAGTTGGCACCCAGGAAAATAATCTTCCGAGAGGGTATTAGCCTTGATTTCTTTTTGTTGACTGTGTATCCCAGAGAGTTCAACAACATTATTACATAAGCCAGATGTTTCAGGAGAATGTGCTTGCTGTCCAGCGGATCAGGCAGTCATCCAGATAAGGGTATATTTGTATCCCTTGAAGTCTGCAGTAGGCAATCACTGATGCCAGGCATTTCGTGAATACTCTGGGCACAGTAGATAAGCCAAAGGGCAATGCAGAGAATTGATAATGGGTTGAACCTGCAAGAAATCTGAGGTATCTTCTGCAATTTTGTCTGATTGGGACATGCAGGTATGCCTCCTTGAGGTCCAATGTTACCAGCCAAGACTCCTTGCTCAGCATGGGAAGAAGGTGTTGTAGAGTGAGCATCTTGAATTTTGGTACGAGTAGAAATGTGTTTAGGATGGATAGGTCCAAAATAGGTCTCCAATCTTTTCCCTTCCTTGGTACCAGAAATAGTCTGGAATAAAAACCTTGACCTTGTTCGTGCGTAGGTACCTCTTGAATTTCTTTCATGTCTATGAGATCTGTAATTTGTCTTTGTGCCTCTGCCCTTTGATTGTGTGGCAGGTTCGGCATGCCTCTCATTTTTGGAAGGGTGTGAAAATGGAATCTGTAACCTCTGTTTATAATGTCCAGGATCCATTTGTCTTTTGTAATAATATGCCAATTGTTTGAAAATAATGCCAGTCTTCCTCCTAAGGGGGCTGCCATTTGAGTCTTGCTTGGTAATGCAAAGGGGAAAGTCATTGGGTTTGCTTTCTGAATGGTTGCGAGTTATCCTCACCACCTCTTTGTGCAGGAGCTTGCCATTGTCTGCCTCTAAATGATCCTTGGGATTGTCCTCTGCCCCTCGGGTGCCTGTATCTACTCCTTTGGGGTCTGTCCGTGGCTGGAAAGGACCAATTATTGGAAGGCCAATTTCTACTGAAACGTGGGAGTTGTACCTGTAGAAAATCCTTCACAGTTTGCATTGATTTAGCTTTTTCCTCCATTTTCCTTAATACCTCCTCAGCATTAGCACCAAATAATACATCCTTTTGTAGAGGGGCATCTAGTAGTTTAGCTTTGACATGGATCAGGCAAGGTTTGTTCCTTGAGCCAGGAATGTCTACGTATGACTGATCCTGTAACAGCAGCTCTACATGAGGCCTCTAGAGCATCAAAACCACATTGTAAGGTATGCCTACCCACTTGTTCTGCACTATGCATCAAATCCTGTAACTCCTTCAAGTCTGGTTGTTCAGGTTGTGACATTTTACTTTTCAATTGTGGTAACAAAAACTGTTGGCATTTTAGCATATGGAACTGACAGTTTAAGGCCATCATGGATAAGGTAGCCGAGGTATATACCTTTTTTCCCCACCTTTCTAAGGATCTGGAATCTCTCTCGGAAGGTAATGGATTTCTAGCAGTGCAGGCCTTAATTCCCTTGGGGCCCTGTGAGATGGTTTCTGGGTCAGCAGCATGGCTTTTGTAAAGAAATTGGTGTGAGTCAGGAACCCTGTAGTACCCGTCAGGTTTGACTGGGGCTGGAGGCAGATAATCCGGGTTAAGGCAGGCCTCCGAGTAAACATCATCTAGGATGTCCAAGACAGGAGGTATAGCCAGAGGCCTGTGCTGAGGTAGCAAGAGAAATTCCCTAAGCCTTTTCTTGGAATCTGAAAAATCTTGGCCTTCCCAGTAGAAGTGTTCCCTTAAGGTATGCAAAGTTTCCCCGAATGAGAAATCCTCTGGGGGGATACAGAAGGAATGGACTCCTCTGCATCAGTCTTCAAAAGGGGAGTAGGGATGTTCCTGATCATCAGAGTGCTCTGAAATAATGGAGCCCTGATCAGAGGAGGGGGATTCTTCCTCCACTCTGGGCCTTTTGTCTGGTGGGGGTTGAGAACCCCTGATAAGAGTAATTCAATCCTCAGCCATTTTAAGCATCTGTTTTTTTAGGCATGGGGCCTGGAGATGGGCCCTGTGTAGCTTGTCTCTTAGACTGCATGGCTGTTTTAGACTTAGTGAAAGCCGTGAAGGAAAAAGAAGAGGAAGGTCTGAAAACACCTTGAGTGGAGGTAGACCTGTCCACATTGTGAGGTTCAACGCCAAGAATGGCTTCGGTATCTGTAGGGGTGTGGGCCGAGGAGCCTGCGACCTCGGGCACAGGAGTCACCGCCAAATAAGTGTCGGTAGTCAGGGGCTGCGTGGCTTCGCTGAGAACCGGACCACGTGTAGTCGGCTATGGCATGGTGTCGGTAGAGGCCGCAGACCTCGTGTGTCGGTCCTTATCTTTGCGTTTTTTAGACAAAACTTGAGTCAGAGTATCCGACGACATAATATAGTTAAATGCTTTCCCAAAATAATGCTGGGCGAACTCCGCCCGACGCTTAATAGTGCGTTTATTGAATGTAGCACAAAAGCGACAGACCGAGACGTCGTGGTCTGGGTCTAAACAAGGTATACAGAGGGAATGGAAATCCTTATGCGGTATTTGCTTCCCACATGAAACACAATTGTTAACTTTGTCTGACATCGGTCTGAGGCAAGAAAAGTTTCCAACGGGACCATTTGCCCTGAATGCACCGATCTGTCATGTGCGCCCCCCAGGCGTAGTCCGAGGCGTCTGTTGTGATGACTTTATTTGCTTGAGGCTTGCTGAATGGAAGACCTGTGTTTGTTTGGCATGTTGAGCCCACCACAGAAATTCCTTTTGAAGATATGGAATTAGTGGTATTATTGTTTCCAAACTGTGGCTGTGCTGAGACCATATGTTTTTCAGGTACCATTGAAGTTTCCTCATGTGCAGCTTTGCACATGGGATTAGTAAGATGCAAGACGTCATGAATCCCAGAGCCTGCAGGATTTTCCTTGCAGTCAGCCTGGTGCAATTTTCTAGTGCTCTGAAGTACTGAGTTAGTTGCCCCTGTTTCTCTGGCGTGAGGTAGGCCATCTGGGTGTTTGTGTCCAAGTTGGCACCCAGGAAAATAATCTTCCGAGAGGGTATTAGCCTTGATTTCTTTTTGTTGACTGTGTATCCCAGAGAGTTCAACAACATTATTACATAAGCCAGATGTTTCAGGAGAATGTGCTTGCTGTCCAGCGGATCAGGCAGTCATCCAGATAAGGGTATATTTGTATCCCTTGAAGTCTGCAGTAGGCAGTCACTGATGCCAGGCATTTCGTGAATACTCTGGGCACAGTAGATAAGCCAAAGGGCAATGCAGAGAATTGATAATGGGTTGAACCTGCAAGAAATCTGAGGTATCTTCTGCAATTTTGTCTGATTGGGACATGCAGGTATGCCTCCTTGAGGTCCAATGTTACCAGCCAAGACTCCTTGCTCAGCATGGGAAGAAGGTGTTGTAGAGTGAGCATCTTGAATTTTGGTACGAGTAGAAATGTGTTTAGGATGGATAGGTCCAAAATAGGTCTCCAATCTTTTCCCTTCCTTGGTACCAGAAATAGTCTGGAATAAAAACCTTGACCTTGTTCGTGCGTAGGTACCTCTTGAATTTCTTTCATGTCTATGAGATCTGTAATTTGTCTTTGTGCCTCTGCCCTTTGATTGTGTGGCAGGTTCGGCATGCCTCTCATTTTTGGAAGGGTGTGAAAATGGAATCTGTAACCTCTGTTTATAATGTCCAGGATCCATTTGTCTTTTGTAATAATATGCCAATTGTTTGAAAATAATGCCAGTCTTCCTCCTAAGGGGGCTGCCATTTGAGTCTTGCTTGGTAATGCAAAGGGGAAAGTCATTGGGTTTGCTTTCTGAATGGTTGCGAGTTATCCTCACCACCTCTTTGTGCAGGAGCTTGCCATTGTCTGCCTCTAAATGATCCTTGGGATTGTCCTCTGCCCCTCGGGTGCCTGTATCTACTCCTTTGGGGTCTGTCCGTGGCTGGAAAGGACCAATTATTGGAAGGCCAATTTCTACTGAAACGTGGGAGTTGTACCTGTAGAAAATCCTTCACAGTTTGCATTGATTTAGCTTTTTCCTCCATTTTCCTTAATACCTCCTCAGCATTAGCACCAAATAATACATCCTTTTGTAGAGGGGCATCTAGTAGTTTAGCTTTGACATGGATCAGGCAAGGTTTGTTCCTTGAGCCAGGAATGTCTACGTATGACTGATCCTGTAACAGCAGCTCTACATGAGGCCTCTAGAGCATCAAAACCACATTGTAAGGTATGCCTACCCACTTGTTCTGCACTATGCATCAAATCCTGTAACTCCTTCAAGTCTGGTTGTTCAGGTTGTGACATTTTACTTTTCAATTGTGGTAACAAAAACTGTTGGCATTTTAGCATATGGAACTGACAGTTTAAGGCCATCATGGATAAGGTAGCCGAGGTATATACCTTTTTTCCCCACCTTTCTAAGGATCTGGAATCTCTCTCGGAAGGTAATGGATTTCTAGCAGTGCAGGCCTTAATTCCCTTGGGGCCCTGTGAGATGGTTTCTGGGTCAGCAGCATGGCTTTTGTAAAGAAATTGGTGTGAGTCAGGAACCCTGTAGTACCCGTCAGGTTTGACTGGGGCTGGAGGCAGAGAATCCGGGTTAAGGCAGGCCTCCGAGTAAACATCATCTAGGATGTCCAAGACAGGAGGTATAGCCAGAGGCCTGTGCTGAGGTAGCAAGAGAAATTCCCTAAGCCTTTTCTTGGAATCAGAAAATCTTGGCCTTCCCAGTAGAAGTGTTCCCTTAAGGTATGCAAAGTTTCCCGAATGAGAAATCCTCTGGGGGGATACAGAAGGAATGGACTCCTCTGCATCAGTCTTCAAAAGGGGAGTAGGGATGTTCCTGATCATCAGAGTGCTCTGAAATAATGGAGCCCTGATCAGAGGAGGGGGATTCTTCCTCCACTCTGGGCCTTTTGTCTGGTGGGGGTTGAGAACCCCTGATAAGAGTAATTCAATCCTCAGCCATTTTAAGCATCTGTTTTTTTAGGCATGGGGCCTGGAGATGGGCCCTGTGTAGCTTGTCTCTTAGACTGCATGGCTGTTTTAGACTTAGTGAAAGCCGTGAAGGAAAAAGAAGAGGAAGGTCTGAAAACACCTTGAGTGGAGGTAGACCTGTCCACATTGTGAGGTTCAACGCCAAGAATGGCTTCGGTATCTGTAGGGGTGTGGGCCGAGGAGCCTGCGACCTCGGGCACAGGAGTCACCGCCAAATAAGTGTCGTCGGTAGTCAGGGGCTGCGTAGGCGCCTCGCTGAGAACCGGACCACGTGTAGTCGGCTATGGCATGGTGTCGGTAGAGGCCGCAGACCTCGTGTGTCGGTCCTTATCTTTGCGTTTTTTAGACAAAACTTGAGTCAGAGTATCCGACGACATAATATAGTTAAATGCTTTCCCAAAATAATGCTGGGCGAACTCCGCCTGACGCTTAATAGTGTGTTTATTGAATGTAGCACAAAAGCGACAGACCGAGACGTCGTGGTCTGGGCCTAAACAAGGTATACAGAGGGAATGGAAATCCTTATGCGGTATTTGCTTCCCACATGAAACACAATTGTTAACTTTGTCTGACATCGGTCTGAGGCAAGAAAAGTTTCCCCAACGGGGTACTTAGCTTTCAAGAAGACTTCGGTTTCAAATTTTTCATAATTTCAGGAGCTGGCCGACCAGCACTTGCGAACTGCTTCTGCTTCGGGCACCGCGTGGCAAGAAAGACTGAAGAAAATGGCGTCGGCTGGTTCCTTTATACCCCTGTCGCACTGACATCAGGGAAGAACTGACGACAACCGACGCCGGACCAAGACTTTGGAATTCGGCCAACCGAGGACCCACCTGACGGCAGGAGAACCCATCTGTTATGACTGCAGCTGTATGCACGATGAACATCAACAAAACCATAAGTCTCAATATTCTCATATGCAAAGCCATGGAAAAAGATTATCATGGAGATGATCAGTAGTGACATAGGAAACCTTCAAACACTGGTCACAACCCAGTCTGGTTTCATCAAGGGTAGCACTTGC
>NC_056733.1:1813658997-1813734452 GCF_019279795.1 Protopterus annectens
TGGAACTATATTTTTGCCTTTTCCATATTTTTTGCCTTTTCACCTATCGTTCATTTTATAGTCTTGCTTTGATTTTTAGCTTCTTCAAGTTTGATTTCCATTCCTGCTTGACATCAATACACTTCTGCTAAACTAAGCAGGGAATTCATCTTAGACTTGTTCTACTCATGTTTTAAAACTTTCATGATGTTTGAATCTTGTGAGATCAGCAGACATACATGCAGTCCTACAACTGCAGATCTATATATGTATTCAGTTTTTAGAATGACCATACCGCCTTCAGAATGGAAAATATATAAACTTGGTAAACACTGATTTTTGTAAATCATTTGATAAGTTTGAAGTATTTTTATTGTTTTCCTGTCCAACTGATTCAATACCTTTTGGGGTCAATCACCCCAAAATTATAAGCTAGAACAGGAAGAACAAATGTGTTTATAGCTTGAACTTAGTTCCTTGATGTCAAGGTAGTTTTTAGTATTAATTTTAGTCTTCTAAAATATTCCTAATTTTTTTCACATTTGTTCATGTTTTGTTGTTGATCATTAATTCCCAAATATTTATATACTCCCTCTTGCTCAAGTTCTTCTATATCACATTTCTGACTCAGACTGATGTTTTCTTGGTTCAATATTGTTAGGGTTCGGGTTTTGCAGTTCAATGTTACAGCATTCAATAATGAGCCGTTTCGATGATCTGATTTAGACCCCAAAAACTCAGCATCCCATTTGTGCTACATATATTAATCCTAGAACTAAATACTACCACAAACTGTTATTAAAACTCCAGAAACTTGCTATTAGATTACTACCTAACCTCATAGTGGATGGTGACATCCACCCTAACCCAGGCCCAGCCCCACAAATAACACCCATACTAGCCTACAAAATGCAAATAATGCCCCCAACTCACTCCTAGTGTGTCACTTAAACATTAGAAGTATAAACAAGAAAATTCACTACTTACATGCCCTCCTGGATGTCCACTCCCCTGATATACTATGCGTTACCGAGACCTGGCTCAAGTCTATTACCATTGATAATGATATCATACCCCCAGGGTACAAAATATTAAGACTTGATTGCATCTCTAAGAAAGGACAGGGGTAGCCATCTTGTATAAATCCACTCTGGAAGTACCCAAAACTAGTACCCCAAATGCCTTGTTTACTAACAATGTAAAAATGAATGACATAATTAATTCCAAAGTCATCCCCGATGCAGCTTATATTCAGTATGCAGATGACTCAACCCTAATCTGCTCTGCCACCTCCCTCCACAGATTTACAATCCTTGTCCCAAATCACTTTCAGCAAAGTAGAGACCTGGCTCACTGGTCACCAACTACTATTAAACCCAAATAAAGCCAAACTATTACTCTTCTCCCCCACTCGCAAGGTCCCCTCACCACCTCTCACCATAATATCTACCAATGGTACCATAATTTCCCCAGAACCTAGTACTAAACTACTGGGAGTGATCATCGACAACAACCTCAAGTTTGATGCTCACATAGACAAAACTATTAAAAACAGTTAATAAAAAATTAGTCTCTTTATACAGGATTAAACCATTCCTAACCCCATCTGCTAGAACTGCTATTGCCCATACACATCTGCTATCGACCCTTCTTTATGCCTCACCAATCTTCCTAAACCTAAGCAAATCAAAATCTCAATAAATTTACTAGGTGCTACAATAACATTGCCAGATTTGCCACAGGATCAGCTTATAAAAGCCATCACTGCCTTAACATTCAATCGTTAGACTGGCTTGAACTACCCTATCAACTGCAATATAACCAACTAATAGTTGTTCACAAAATCCTCTACCAACCAGACAGTACAACATACTGAAAATATTATTACCCCCTACTGTAACCTAAAATCCCTTCGCTCTTCCAAAAAATTGCTAGTGCAAACTGTTAAAACCAACAATTCAGCTGGTGAATCACCATTTTCCAACTCTGCTGGTAAAATCTGGAACCTACTTCCTGGTGAACTCAACAATGACCCTTCCTTATCCCAACTCAAAAAATCCCTTAGGAAATACCTAAAAACGCAGTGGGTTTGTCCCTGTACAAACCCTGACTAAATTCCACTCAAACATAATTCATAAATGAGAATCTCATTACAAGAATAAAACTCTGACTCTCTAACTGTTTAAAATTCTGTGTATCACCCACCTACTGGAAAGACTTAAAGTTAACACTACACCATGTATGATAACCACCTTAATATATGCGTTTTCCTTTTTCAGATGCAATCTTTAACTATTTCTTTCTCAGCTACTTGCTTCCAACCTTTGCTGTATGTATGTGAGAAAAACATGTATCTGTGTGTACATATAGTTAAACAAATCTCAGTTTTGTGATAACTCACTGCAATAATTTCACTGTATTTACACTTATTTTTGTACATTTTGTACATTTGGAGCTTTTCTCCCCAGGCCTCCCCTGAAAATGGACTTGTATGAAGTCTGACTTTCCCGGTTAACAAATGTAAAATAAATAAATAAATAGAACTCACAGTATGAAAGTAGCTGACTCCAAGTCAGACTGTCGACCAGTCACGAGTGAAGTCCCACAGGGTTAAGTCCTGGGTCATCTCCCATTTGTTATCTACTTCTCTGAAGTCCAGGCCAACTTGAAGAGACTCTGGCTAACAAAGTTCACAGACAACTGCAAGTTGGGTGCTATAATTAGCTCCCCAAGTGATGTTGACATCCTACAGAAAGGCCTCACTGAGACCAATGACTAGTGTCAGAATCATGGCCTTAAGCTCAATGCCAAAAAATGTCATCCTCCCCCCTTGGGAAAAACCCAGCTTCCTTGAATTACCACATCAATGGTAGTCCACTGAACACAGAAGGTGTTATAAGAGATTTGGGAACACAGGTTGACAGCAACCTCTCTTTTGATAACCACATTGCTACTGTGGTTAGAAAGTCCTTCTGTGTGGCATATCTCATTACTAAGGCCTTTGCATCCAGGAAGAAAGAGGTCATCGTCTCTCTCTCTCTCTACTCTTCCCTCATTAGGCCAATCATTGAGTACAATGCCCCATTTGGCATGTACCTCACTAGACACCTGCAACAACTGGAGAGGCTGCAAAAGTACCTCACAAAGAGGATTCTAGGCCTTAAACACTTGTCCTATTTGGATAGACTCAAAAAAACCCCTCCAACTATTCTCTATCTCATTTCACCTACTTAGAGGCAATCTCTGCTTGACTTATAAAGCCATGACTCATCCAGCTCTATTAGAACATCTATTAGCTACATGTAAAGAGATCCCAATCCCGCCACACTACATGCTCCAGAGACCTCAACCTCATTGCCACAATCAACAAAACATGCTGGAGGGACAGGTTCATAACCCAGAGACTTGCCCATGCTATGGGATAGACTTCCATACATGTCAAGCAGAGCCCCACACTGGCACTCTTCAGGAGAAATCTTGATTAGTGGATGGGAAATAGAAAATTCACCCCGGGGATCACTCCAGTGGCTCTACTCAGAGGCACTGGGAACTAAGGTCGGGTGGCATGATGCCAGGGTAATCCTACACGCTAGGCTTGTAAAGGCTCCAGGGCCATTAGCCTAGTACACATCTATGAACCCATTCACTTGTCAATCACTACACAACATTGACCGTGTCAGAGTTGCCAATGTTTCTTGCTCCTTCCCTTGCTGTACATCTCCAAATGAACTTTTGTATTCATTTCCTACTGAAAGGTATAGATAATCTTCATGTGGTAAGTGATCACATGCTTTCCTTTTCACCTGTTTCTCCTTAATTTGTTAGACTCATTGTTCCATCATGCTGTGACCTTACCAATGTAGGATTTTCTATACTGCATCCTTCACTTCTCAGGTAATCCATAATTTCAGTTTCCATTTCTTTAACTTCCCCATTACTAATTATCTTTTCTGCTTTCCCCTTTTGTTTTCTTATTTTTTGTGTTGTGAAATTTTGTATATCCATATGCTTTTGCCTGCATTTCTCTGCAACTATCTTTGGTGCCATTTTTTGTATCAATTTGTTTTGCTTTCTCCTTTGCTTAAATATTGCACTATATTAAAGTGTTATACTTTCCCATGTCCATCTTTCTTCCTGTTTTCCTTAATTTGGGGACCAATTGTTCCACCATGCTGTGACATAAACTATGTTAGCCTTTCTACACTAAATCCTTCACTTTGGAAGTATTTCATAACTTCAGCTTCTGTTTGTTTAACTTTTACTTCACTAATCTTCTGTTTTACATCCCCCTTTGTGATCTTATTGTTTGGGTTATGAAAGTTTCCATACCTGGATATTTTGCCTGTATTTCTCTTCAAATATCGGTGGAGATGCTTTCTGGTACTGACTATTTTGGCTTTCTCCTTTGCATAAATATTGCAACAAATCAAATCTCTCTTTCTTTCCTTCCCATGTCCATGTTAATTTTCATGCCTTTCAAAAATCTCTAGGTTTTCTTCTTTACATTTTTGCATTTCCTTGGGTGCTTCTTCTTCTAAATGGCCCAACATTTTTGTCTATTTAATAGTTTTCATGGATCTGTTGTATGAATGAACACAAAAAATACACGTTATGGGATTGAAATTTTTTTCTTGTGCAAGTATATTTATTTCCTCCGGTTTCTCCCTTGATCATTTTGAATATTTTCTAACTAGAAATTCTGGGCTTCCTGCATAATAATAACAAACAATTTCTTTCTTATCCGCAGTAGTCCACTCTATCATCTTTATGGCTCTTTTCCAGGCTGTCGGTTTTTGTGGACTACTACTTCCTTCTAAAATGGGGTAGGTCCATCTTCCCCCTGAACCTGGCCTAACCCCATTGTTGGAATGTTTATGTGACTTGAAGATTCTATGCTGTCAGTTTTTCACTGTGCACATATGAGGATCAGGCACTTGTTTATACTGGGACTTGTGTACCCAGTTCTCTTTTATTTTTTAAACTACTTCTGTCCATGATATATGCTATATAAAATACATTGTATACAGCAGTGTCATACCCAGTAAAGTATAGTTTATTTAAATAGAAGCTCATTGCTAACCAGTATCGATGTTTCCTACATTTCACTATAGCTGATTTTGCTTATTGTATGTATTTCTGGACTCCAACTTGTTCTTGTTACACAAATTTGTAAGGAAAGCAATTTCACGCATTTGCAACTCAATGGAATAAATCCTGATTGGAGGTTACCAGTGTAACGGCCTAGAGCATTTTAAAGCCTAGCCATTCCTGCCCTGGTTTTTGTAGTTGTCAATGCCCAAGGACTAGAAAGACTTTGGTGTATGCATGTGTCTTAGACCATAAGCTGCTGCTGCCCATAAAGGCCACAGGTGACAAGCAGGGGTGAATTTATGATTTCTCATCCATTGGTACAAATGTTATTTGAATAAGCTTGAAGAAGATTTACATAAATGGAGTATCTTTTGCAGAAAAGGGGTAAAAACACACAACTGTTTCTCCAACATGTTTTGCTTATGCCACAGATGATCTTTAGATCCTTAGACTGGGTCATTATTGTGCTGTTTGTTTTGTGAATGTGTACCATATCCATTAAGGCTGAATCTGAGAAGGTCTTGTAGGCTAGGTATAGATTGCCCCTCGGTAGTCTGTAGGAGACTGAGTACAGGGACACAAATTTGGGGTTTTCCACATAAGACATGTCTTTTACACCATGTACTCTTTTAATGGAGACTTTCTGTGACCACTACAGTTGTTGGAAATGCCTGGTCAGGTACATGCTGAAGAGTGCAGTGTACTCGATTATTTGTCTAATCGGGGCTAAGTATAGTAGGATTATGATCTCCTTAGATCTGGATGCAATGCCATAACTTACAACTTGCCCCCACATAGAAGGATTTTCTCACCACTGTGGACACATGGTGATCAAAGTTCAGGTTACTGTCAACATGAGTTGTCAAGTCCCTTACACTGGGTCTACTGTTAGGAGAGTGTTAATGTTGTAATTTGCAGGGGTGGTCAACTTCCCAAAGGGTATAAATGTGCATTTTTTTGGCATTGAGTATTAGGTTCTGTTTCTGGCACCAGTTACTTGGCTCTCAGATCCTCCTTAAAGATATTTACATCTTTGCAGGAATCAGTCATTGCACCCACCTTGCAGTCATCTGCAGATCTGATCACACAAAGACCCTCTATATTTGCTATGACTTCAGGGAAGTGTATTCCAAACAGGAGAGGTCCAAGTACTGAGTCCTGTGAAACACCACTAGTAGCAGGAGTAGTCGTGGAGGTGGATTCCCTACCCTAACTTCATTCATTAGGTTGCATGGGGATTTATGTCTACATTTTTGAGTTTGTCTGTAATACCCAAGTGAGATAGTGTGTTGAATGCCTTTACCAGGTTGAATATGCACTGTTTTGCCAATCATCCATGGTTCAAGTGGTCTTCTCACAGTAGTCTACTGGGTTTAGCAGGTGTGACCTACACTTGAAGAAACCAAACTGGGATGGGTCCAGTGTTTGAAGATCTCCATTGTATTTATTAGCTCCATGATAACTTTTTCCATGGCCTTGTATATAAGACTAGTCCAGCTTATGGCTCTGTAGTTCCATGGGTCTGTTGATGGTCCACCTTTATGTAGAGGGATGACCACTGCAGTCCTACATTCCTTGGGGACGAAGCCTGTCTGGAGGCTGTGGCTTAATAGAGGTTCTAGTTGGCATGACATGTCATGTTTCAAACTATTTAGGAGGCATCCCTGGATGTTATCAGTGCCCTTTGCTGTAGTGTGTTTAGCTCTGGAAATGACAGTGAGGACCTGTTTAGTAACAGTGGGGGGATAAGTGGCAGAGGGTATTTCCTGTCTAGTAACTAGTCATCTTCAAGTCATATGGGCGCTATCTTCTACTTGTACGGTAATGCTGTTATGTAACACTTTTGAGTAAAGTTACCGTCCTCTACTCTTACCTTGGTCTTTGGTAACAACTTTAGCCATTTAAATGTTTCTATCAAGCCTTTTCTCTCTGCACTATAAAGTTGAGAGGTATGCCTTCAATTATAACTGAAATGTCATGAAATCACAAGAAATTAATGGCTTTTGTTGCATGTGTATTGCTATATACTAGACAGACTTTTTTGTGTCTAATTATCACTAGCCAGTACAACTTCATACATACATAAATAAGTTAACAGACATAAATATTCCATGTGAAATTTCAGTTGCATGTATTTTACAAAATAAAGTTAACAAGCAAGCAATCACACAGGTTCCACGTGAAGTCATAGTTTTATTTACTTGTCTGTTTTCATAATTATCATATCTAGGCATAGACAGATAATTTGATGTAATGTATGAGATTAAACAATGTAAACTGCAAGTGAAATCAAGTGTGATATTTTGTTGCAAAGAGAAAATGTGCTGATGAATAAAGAGAATGAAAAACATCTGTAATACACACTCAGTTCAAGGAGAAGAGCATTGCACATACAACCAACAAAATAAAAAAAATGGAGAGATCATTCTATACAACATAGCCACTCTATTAAACAACGTATTTATATTTATACATTTTAATATGTACATACGTACAAATATTTCAGGCATGAGCAATAATGCTATTCTTGCCTGCAAAGTTGTAGTTATAGTTTGACGTCATTTCCATTTCTTATATTTTTTAAGTATCATCTTGCTTGAATTCCACTTCTGCATTTTGCCCAACTGTTTGAAATTCCTTCAGAAAGTGGTATAATTCTTTGTTCTGATACAATTATCTGTTTATGTCTTGTACCACGAAGCTCACGTTGTGACTCAAAAAGGTCCGTCAGTCTACCATTTGCATGGTTATCAATCTGCAATTAATTACGCAAACAGACAGCTGAATAAACAAATAAGGGGAAAATAAAATATTTCAAATAAAGGTTAAGTTTAATTCATGGTACATTGAAGAGTACAGTGCACATCTATTTGTTGTTTTCATTACATATTGAAATAAACAATTAAATGTTTGTTTGCAGGTACCTTGTTTTGTGAGTATAGAGTCGGTACTCTTACAGGACATAAAACACAGTAGGGGGTATTCAGAAAGGAAAAATAGCAGTGTGTAAAGCTAAACTATGCAGTCAGTGTGTTGACATGCAGGGCATGTGCACTTCAGAGATATATGTGTCACAATCATGATAGTATGAAAATTAGTGTGGTCAGTAGTACATAGTAATGACCATATCATGACATTCAAATGAAATGACTTACAGAAATACATTCATCAATAAACTGATATTTTTGTCTGCTTATATATATTCTATAAGCAGCATGCACATTTGTAAGATATTTGATAATTATATATTAGGTTACTAAGTTCAGAGGTATACACTAGGCATGCAGTTCAAATGACCATTAATAAGCATAGCCAGCTAAGCCCAAACACTGTTGAGTGAGTTAAGCACCATGCTATATAACCCCAAAGAGGATTTATGATTTCCAGGCCATTTATTCAGAATATTACTGAATACAGACCATGTCTATGATTGCTTGACGTGCACAGGAAGTTTATTCAATAAGTATAGGATTCCTTGGGATAGAAATCAGTTGTGCCAGCCATGTTCCATTTCTCTGTCTATAAAAGATTACAGTCTAGGGTGAAATTGGCCATGTACCATATGGATGGACAGCAGTCTGTCTGATGAAGAATGGTATACAGAGCAAGAACTGCTGGCATCAAAAATGCCATTTGAACACTTGATACAAGTATCACAAAAAATAGTAGGCAACAGTAAGGATTGTGGGTGTACACCTTAGCAAATTGTGTAGCCTCAGTGCAATATCATAATTTTGGGTTTAACACGCATTTTACATTATACCTTTTGTACCAGAATACATTGGTTCTGTAATACGGACACGAAAAATGGTATGATCGAATACGAAGAGGTCGACCCGTATTGGGCGAAGTACGGAAATCCCGAATGTACAAAACCGCAAATTCCGAAATGTCGATTTGTTTTGGTTGGCCCATCTGCGGTATAGCTCCATAAAGTAAGTGTGCGATAGATAGAACTTTAGTGTTAGGATTTGGGTTAAGGTAAGTGTATAGATAGGTAATGTATGCAAGGTTTAGTGTAGTGTTAGAAGTAGGGTTACTTTAAGTGTATGTATATTGTTTATTTTGTGTGGGTGCATGTCTGTAGGGGAAGTGTGCGATAGTTACGGATCTTAGGGTTAGGGAGGGGTTAAGGATAGTGCATAGATAGTTGTGTATATGAGGTTTAGTGCAGTGCTGGAGGTAGGGTTTTGTTAAATGTATGTATGTGGATTATTTATTTTGTTTGGGAGTATGTGTGTAGGGGATGTGTGTAGTAGTTACAGACCTTAGGGTTAGGGAGGGGTTAAGAATAGTGCATAGTTAGTTGTGTATGTGGGGTTTAGTGTAGGGTTAGAGGTAGGGTTTTGGTGCTTTACTTTAGGTTAGAAGTAGGGTTTGGTTAGTGTATGTGATGTGGTTTATTTATTTTCTTTGGGTAGGTAGTATGTAGCGGGTGGTGGGGTTGGCTGACTATGACAGTTCAATACATTTTTTTTTGCAGTTTAGTATGTTCAGGATTTTTGCGGTTCGCAGTATAGGTGTCGACATTTAGGTATTTGGGAATAGGGTTTTTCGCTTTGGTAATATAGACCCAATACACTGCAGGTAATGTCAGCATATTCCATGAGGTGATATACAAGACGGGTGTTTCCATTCACATGGAAGAGCACCGGCAAGGTTCCAAGTGATCAAACATGCAGGAAGCTCCAGTCAACAAAAGTATTGTTGGAAGGTGCAATATGTGTCTTACAGGTAACACCTAGGTTCTGCAAATAAAAGACAGTAATATTAGGCATGGTAGAAGGTTCTTTTTCAGCTGTCTTTCATAAGCATTGCACTTCCATCTTCCTAATTTTTTGATGTTCTCCCACTAAATCCTTGCCCACTTTACATGAGAATCTGCCACTATGCTAAATGAGTGTGGAATCTAACTGAGTGTGGGGTATATGTTTGGGGTCCAATCTTCATCACGCCACTGCTTTCTTACCCTTCTCAAGGCAGAGAACTGCTCCTTCTTAAGTACCAGTCTATGATGAAACTGTGTGAGTGGGCTTCTGTGTTGTATGCACAGTGCTTGGTAATGTTGTAGGCACTGTACTACATTACATTCTGCGGCCCCTGAAGCTGGAGTCAGCCATTGGTTGTTCACCTCTTGATCACTCATAGGTTGTGCCTGTTTATCCTTAGAATATTCTTAGTTTGACCAGCTAAATGCTCCACATAGGACTGCTAAACAGGCTATGAAAAACAATCTGTTGTGTTACTGATGACATACATTTTGTAGTTTGTCCCATAAAGTTCACACTGCCTCCCCATAGCTTTGTGCAGCCAGCTGATAGCTTCCAAGGTGTAATGCTGCCTTCAACTTCTTTTAATCAGCCTCTAACAGTAGCAGGGTGTGTACCCTCCATTATTTTACTATTATGAGCTATACAACTGGAGAACCTCGCATCTTCCTAGTGTCTCTATAGTGCTGTAGTACCCCTTTTAGGCCACCTAATTACCTGAACTGAGGGTGTTTATTATCTGTTATTCTCATACATCCACTGATACTGTGAATGAATTTGTGCCCACATTGGTACCGGTGCTGTTTCCAGTGCCACTTCTTGAATTGAGCCCACTGTGAAAACAACATGGTGTAAAATGTCCAATTATTCTTCACCTCACCCCTTTTGCTGAAAGCTCCGTGCCTGAACTATACATATGTTGTCTGATTTTGAGTTGGGAGTACCTTGTTTGCCTTCTGTTTGTATAACCAACCCCAACTCTGTAATGGCACATTGATGTCTACATGTAAATACTCTTGGCCACCTGTTGCTGAGCTGGCTTCCTCCCAAGTACCTCCCACCACCAAATTCTTAGGGGTACTGCAACAGTTATCCTGAAAAAATGAAGTGCAGTCTGAGGGTGTGCCAACACTCAAGTAAGATCATCTCTAAAAATTTAGATGACTGAAGGCAGGAATACTCTTGTTATTTGACAGGTTCATAGGTGGTTACTAGGCTACTGACCCAAAGGTCTTTATAAGTCTAGCTGTGTGTACCCAATATAATACTAGAGAAACCCAATATAAAGGATCTAGCCTAAACTCAAGATCTTAGCAACGGCTGCCCATATCTAGGAGGGTCATAGGTGAAATCCCCAACAAGGAATTCATGCTTTACATTCCAGTCATCCAGGCTATACTTAAACACGGTTATAGCCCAGGAGCTCTGTATAATGTGAATTGGTAGCCTATTTATGAGGAGTGGCAACCTCTGAGGGACATATCTGTCTCTCCAGTAGGTCCTATTTATGTCGCAGACCAGGTTAAGTTCCCTGCAGCAGGTGACCCTTGTCCCATTGGACTTGTGGATGTGCAGCATTTTGATTGGATATGGATCTGAGATTGCTCCATAGGCCAGGCACAAGTCTCCTCTACGTAGTCTGTATGCTACTGAGTACAATGACAGTGACTTCAATCTGTCAGTGTATGACATGTGCTGGAGACCCTGAATTTTCTTGGCTAGAAATCTCTGAGGTCTCTCAAGTTGCTGCAGGTGCCAGGTAAGGTACATACAAAGGGAGCACTGTACTCAATTATTGGCCTACTGAGGGTTGAGTACAGGGGAGTTATGACCTGTTTCACACTTGAGGCAATGCCTTTGCTAATGAGGTGAGCAGCATAGAATGCCTTCCTTACCACAGTAGACACATGGTGGTCAAAGTTTAGGCTACAGTCAACTTGCGGTCCCTATTCTCTCACTACTGAGTAGTTAATGTAGGGTATTCCTATTTATATGATAGTCTGCAAGGATATAATTTTTACCAAATGGGATGATAATGCATTTTTTAGCACTGAGTTTGAGTCCATGGCTTTGGCACCAATCATTCATTTGTGTAAATCCCTCTAAGTATATTGACATCATTTGGGGATTAAATGATTACACCCAATTTGCAGTCATCAGCAAAGTTAGTCAGCCACAGCCAGTCTATTTTTGCCTGAACTTCTGAGAAGTATATTCCAAACAATAGGGGTCTAGCACTGACCCCTGTGGAATCACACTGATGACGCATCTGCTGGTCGAGGTAAAGTCCCCAACTTTGACTGAGTATGATCTGAAGGTGAGCCAGTTAGCAACCCACCTGACAACATAAGAGTTGATATTCAAATGGGAGATTTTATCAATGATGCCCTAATGTGCGACTGTGTCAAAGACCTTTGCTAAGTCTAGGTAGGTTTTATGCACATATTTGCCTTCCTTTATGGCTCTGGTGATGTTTTTGAAGAAGTCTACCAGGTTTAACAGGCATGACCTGTCTTTGACAAAATCAAAATGTGTCAAATATTGATAGTGTCCATGATGGTTCCATGGCCTTACAGATAAGGTTGGTTAAGCTTATGGGTCTACAGTTTCTGTAGTTTGAGTCACAATTTTAATATTCTTGTCAAGTGGCATACAACAAATGGAAAAAAAACTCTTACTTGTAAAACTAGCAATAAAGGGTCAGTGATGCGAATGCTGTTAGGAGCATACAACTACCTCCTGCATGCCAGCGTACGAGTGTGTGCATGTATAAATCCACAAGCACACCACACATATAGGTGTGGGTACATCTGTATGCATAAGAAGACACACACAAATTCAGAGACAGATTTGTGTGTGTGTGTGTGTGTGTGCGCGCCTGTGCACACGAGTAATGGATCTATAACAACATAAAGATATACAGTGATTACATTTTAAACAACCAAAGCAATGCATATGATAAACACATAATGACACATGAAAAATGCATTCATTTACTTAAATTGTCTATTTCCAACTTGATAAGAGGGTAAGGGGTCTCATCCACATAGCCATCGGAGTCACAAAAGAAGCAAGCTTGAGAAAAGTTATGAGAATTCCAATATTAACAGTGAAGTATACCACTAAAACAGTTAGGTGCACTGTATACGAAGTTATAATAAAATACATGCATTATTACATATCCAGCATATACAAATTTGACAGACATTCAAGAATGCCTTGAATTGCAAACCGGTCAGTAAGACCTAAGGCTATGGTTCTACAACCACATGAATAAAAACTTAGATTACATATTGCATGCATACTCATACACACAGATAGGAAAATGTAGGGAAATATAGAGACTACATTTGTCTCAACTTTCAAATGGCCCTGTATCTCACTTGCTGAACTGGGCTGGCTTGAACTCCCTCACCTCCTTCAATGGTATCAACTTCTCACTCGCCCACAAACTAATAAACCATCTTCTAAATGTCCCATCCCTCCAGAATCTACTCCAACCCTATTGCACCACCAGACCGCTAAGATCCAGCAACAAAAATCACTTGCAGATCACTAAAGCCAATAACTCTGCTGGTGAAGCACTATTCTCCTGCACCATAGCCAAATTATGGAACTCCATTCCACCCACAATTACCTCCGTACCATTATGCACCCACTTCAAAACTTTACTAAAAGCGCACCTAAAAACATGCTGGCTATGCCCTTGCAACTCCCACTCTAATATCACCCACCCCATCCAACCACTACCTTTCTTTCTACTCCATTACCTTGATTATAGCAAGCTCAGATGCTCATAAGCCTAGTACTTATAATACAGCAGGAACTTCTTATTGTAACATTTGTTAATGTCTGTTATGTACTTCACAGATAAAGATTCTAGTTGTCTACTGATGTACTATGTTCTTCACCTGTAGATATGTTGTATGTAATTGCTATGTTAAATTGTTAATCGCTATGTAATCCAATGTAACTACTGTCTGTTTATTTTAACTGAGGAGCTTTTCTCCCCGGGCCTCCGCTGAAAATGGACCTATGTCCAGTCGGACACTCCAAGTCAACAAATGTAAATAAATAAATAAATAAACCAGTGTACCTCTTCTGCAGTCAGATATTCAAGAAAAGAATGAAAGATACAAACATTTTACCGCAGTGCAGGGAAGAAAAATAAAACAAACTGAGTTGAATGGAATCAGTATTATACAGACAGTTACTGTGCGATTTCTGAAGGGTGTCAGATAATGGGAAAATAATTTTAGTACAGTAACAATATTCCATTCCAAGGATGACTGAATGATTCTTATGGAAATGTTATAAAATTTTATTCTTCTAGAATCTTAGGACATTTGCAATGCAGTGGTTTTGTTTCCAAAATGCAAATGTTCAAAGCAATGCTGTCCTGTGAACTGTGGGGGAAACTATCTTATATTGCATGAGTGCATGCACTAATAAGCAACGCTATTTCTGAACACATGAAAAATAATTACCAGTGAAGGGAATAAAGCATGTAGCAACAAGCAAGTAACAAAAACAAACAAACAAAAAAATACCACTGCCAAGACTGGGATAATAATTCCACCAAGTTTTACAAAACCAAGCACATACTAAAGATGTAATTTCAGTACTGCAAAGGCTGCAGATCAGAGTGTGACTAGATCAACTAATCTAATAGCCTATGGGTGGAGGAAGGGAAATACAAAAGAAAAAATGGCAAACTCTTAGCAGTTCCTAATAATAACCATCCCACAGTGAAGTTTGTGACATCTGTCCTACAGTACGTTAACAAGCTTCTCTGAAAATTGTGTCGCTGTGTGAATATGTGACCTACACTGCATTAAAAGATTAACAAAGTACTCTAGCAAGCAACCGACTTTAGAAACAAAATAATGCCCATTTAAAAGTATTGCATTACTGCTGTGCTTTCTATAGCAGCAACAGCAGTAGTCCGGTCATTAAATGCCTGAAAGGTTACTTTTCTCAATGGCAAATGCACAGATTAAACTAATGAATGGTTCACAAAGAGAGCAGTAGAACTGCAATTTGAGATGGAATTTGGTTAACACCTTTGAACATTCCTGCAGGCACTCTTCCCCCACCCCCCTCAGCCAAAGGTGAGCATGCTCAGAAAGGCAAACCTGAAATGTAAACAAAGGCTGAATCAAAACAAAAAATCCCTGGGATTGTCCCCTTAACTGTTGTGTGTGTGTCTGTATGAGCCCTCCAGGTGATACTGGTGTGTGAGTGTCTGCTGGAACACAGCCAAGCTCTGTGGTAGCTCTGTATCTTGGTACATTGGACAGGTGTGAACTGAGCATAGTAGAGGCAGCAGTTCATCGTTGTCATGTCTGACTATGAGAAATGGCTCTGCAAGGAGTTGCACTGGCATGTCCATGCCCATGGTCAGATGCACTGCTGCTACATGAAAATAACTGATGTCTGTTGGACAAGCTGCCCTCATGAGAACACCCAGGACTATGACACCATGGCCTGCCATGAAGAGTGTACATATCAAAACAACTGTAACATTATCACCTGTGATGACAGTTAATAAGGCTGTGCATCTGAGAAAGTAAAAGTACCCGACAAACATGCCTGTGTCATCACTACACTTCTGAACAATGCATACAGATAAAATATCATTTTCTAATACATATATAGATATATATATATATATATATATATATATATATATATATATATATATAAAGATTTTTCTTACTGCCATTTCAGCATATCCAATACATTGCTAAAAAATGCAAGCATACCATATCAAGATCAGTAGTCTTCTGTGCAGATAACTCCCAAAGTAGTATATTTGTTTGTGTTATCCACATAAACAAGTCTCCTCACCTTCAGGTTCCCTAGCTACATGGTTCTCTTTTTATAGCATATATTCTTGAGAGCATGGTGAATATTTAAATGAGGTGTGGACTCATTAGAATTGCAGAATCCCAAATAGTTGGTTTCATGTAGCAAATGTAAACATAGTGCAGGCACTCTCTTAGTGTTTGTTGATGATGGAGATTTCAACTTTGAATGATTACTGGTAGGAAGAAGGAAAACACAACAGCAATTCAGACTCCCCTACCTCAAGTGGGTGTGTTAGCCAGGTTATACTTAAAGTGTAGAAGTAATTGTATCAAAGTTTTAAATGTAAATGAGCAGCATAAATTTCACAGTTTCCTTTCAGTAACATCCAACCTCCCCTTCAGTTCTTGACAACTGCATACTGTTGCCATTTAATATCCTCATACATTTTAAGGACAATGATACAGAATGCCTTACAGACTGCATGTCTTAGATTACTGGTCAGATAAGACAAGAACTGGCAACAAACACAGAAAGATGAAACAGAGCTGCATTTATGCAATCAATAGTCATAAATGGTTGTGTGATCACTCAGTGCACTACTTATGAAATTAATACATGTACAAACAACTGTAATATGTTTTGTTAGTACTCTGGATGATGTTGTAGTTCGATGTATGCACACTGATTTTAGTTTCCTGCTGCAAAGCTGTGTCGCCAAGAGGAATGACACCCTTATTGTGCTTTGAAGGTCCATCGAAGTGAGAGTTCAAATCGCGACCTGTGTAAATATATTTCATGTGCGCCAACATAAAGTTTGTAGTGTGGTTTATTTAATAGATTTGTTTTCTTCATTTCACATATTTTTTTCCTTTTTCTTTTTAATGCCATTGTTTATGAGGTGCATGCTTAGAGCAAACAAGTTAAATGGAGAAACACAATGAATGTCAGGTTTAGCTGTGCTTATCTCATTTGCATGAAGCTTAGCAGTGCACAAAAATGGACTAGTGGACCGACAAAGGAAGCAGATAGAACACCTGCAGACAGGGCGTAGACAGTGTAAAGTTCAAAAAGGATGCAGTGTTGCAGTTTTTGCTTTCCATCGTGCAAAGCCACTAAGTGACATTGTACGGTGGTTAGTAAGCTTCCCCAACACCTGCAGCCAGACATTGTGCGGTGGTTAGTAAGCTTCCCCAACACCTGCAGCCACTGAACACCTGCAGACAGTCAACAATTTAAAACAGATACATTCTATTAATTCTGTTGGGCACCAAGCAAACATGCTAAACAGCATTCTGTGAAGGTTAACACACACAACCTAAGATTGAATAGGGAATTATGCAACTGTCATTTAACTATTCCTGTGGCAGAAGTTGCAAGTGTAAGGATGTAATACAGATGGTCATGAGTTCTAATACAGGAAGTGAAACATATTTTTACTGCTGTAACAGTCCAGTTTACAGTAATGAAGAGGAAAATATACAAATGTTATTTCAACATTCTTGGGGCAACATGTGAAACTCTAGGGCTGCCATAAACATGGCCCTGAGGTTTTTGTATATGAAATTCCAGACTGTTGCTCCATTTCAGGTTGTATTCATTCTCACTTTTAACACTTTAGACATAATCATAAATAGTGGAGCTGATATGAATTATATGTACGAGGGATAATACACCCTTACTGTGTTTTGAAGGTTCAGATGTATGACTGATGGTATACTGTCAACTATGTTTCTGTAAGTATAATTCTGCTATCTGGACTTGGATGGCTTTCAAACTTAAATACGACACATACACAAATGAGTCTATATACAAGGACCTTGCCAGGTCACACACATATGTGGTTAACACATCAAACTGTCAACTGTACTTATGAATGATTCATGACTAAGAAGTACTTCTGTGGCAAAGATGGAAAATCACCACTGTGGAAGAAAATGTTTTGTCCCTTATGCATGGGTTTGAATCCCACACTGTAAAAATCAATTGTATCACTGTATAAACCCAAACCAAAAATGTCTCAGGTCATGAAATTCATGCCCCAGTGCACAGCTACAGCAGCAGACACCCCTCAAACTAATGTCAAGTGTCAAATTAACCTTCCAATTTTCAAAACTGCTTTCCTTTCTGTTTGGCACTGTTGCTCTCCACTTAACTTTGCACAAAGCAGTTTGCATCATTGCTTGTGATTGCACACTACCAGTAAACAAATAACAGGAACTAATAAATAATCAAACAGATAATGCTGAGAGGTAACCAAAGGCTTGAAAAATTACTACCATGAAAAGTCCACAAAAAAATCGCACGTAGTTAAGTGTAAAATCCAAAACGTTGCCTTTTATTTATATTGAATAAATTCAGCATACATTCACTACAACATTAAACTATGTAGTAAGTAATGTATGCTGAATTTTGGTTGATTTTACCACCAACAGTGAATGTAGAGAAACGTGTACTTCTTTGTGTCTATAGCCCTTTGAAGAGCCTAATTAGAAGTTACTCACGTGATGTATATATATTGAATTAAGAAATGCATTTGAATGTTAACGGTCTGAAGAAGCATTAGTGAAAGCGCTTACAATTTTTATTCAATATAAATAAAAGTCAACGTTTTGGATTTTACACTTCAACTACGTGCAATTTTTTGTGGACTTTTCATGGTAGTAATTTTTCAAGCCTTTGGTTACCTCTCAGCGTTATCTGTTGGGTCATTTATTGGTTTTCTTGTCAGCAGAGAAGTATTTACACCACTGGGAACGACAGTTTTGTTACTAAATAACAGGAACTGGTGGGAAATCATTACTTGCCATTTATCTACTTTTAAGATAGGACATGTCTGGCATTAGAGAGGAAGGTGACCAATTTAGGGTGCAGAAGTGTGGTATTCAGGAGTCCAGAAAATTTAGAGGACTCTTGGTAAAGCGCCACAGCCAAAGGCTTCCATAGGGTGACTATTCTGGCGCCCAGTACAAGTCTGAGGCTTGAAATACTCTGGACAAAGCTGTATCGAGTGTGATCAGCATCTCATGCACTAGAGAACAGTGTAGACACCACTTCAATGTCCTAAAAAAAAAGAAAGAGGGATACACTCAACAAGTGGGTGGATGAATTTCAAACTAGCAACATCCCACAATTGTGTATGTATGCTAATAAAGACAGTTTATAATATATAGAAAGCTACATATAGGCAAGACTGGTATACATAATGCTCTTCTGTTCTTTTCTTTCCACAGCTAATCCTGAAATTGAGTTGAACAGGCAGACTCATGCTGATTGTTTGGAGAGACTGAAGTAAGCAAGTGGTACGTATGCAGCACTTTAGAAGCATTATTGTAGCTTTAAAAGTTAAAGATGGATTTTGTTTTGTTTTCTACATAGTAGTACAAAGTGAGCATGCAAATCCTAACTGTAAAAGCAAGTTTGCATGCTTAAGTCTGTAGTACAAACCAACTTTAGGAGTCATGTGTAAGCCTGTAGTCAGAGGTTGTGGGAGACACTGATGACACTCCTGCAGGTAAGGACTAGATTTTCAGTGTCTCCATGCTTGACAGGCATGAGTTTGTGCTGTCCCTCCCTCACCCCAATCATGATGTCCCCCAAACCTTTGTGCCCCTCACCATCTGTGTCTCTTGTATTGTTTGTCCTGTTTGCTTGCATTTGCTTCCACACTTACCCATCTTACCTGACGCAGAAATATCAATGTCTCTTACCCAGAATTCCTCTCTTACTGAAGTAAAAAAACAAACCCACAAAAAAATATAGTCCCATACATAGCTCTCCATTTCGCACATGTATCTTCTTGACACACCTGATTTGGTGCAATTGGCTATACAACATGACTGCATTGTTGTCACACCTCTTTATGAAGGTCACACTCCAAATTCAGCTAATATTCTCTACATATTTTCAGTTTACACTGTTTAAGAAATGGATAGCTATGGTTCTGTCCTACCTTCCTCCTGCATATTCTTATGTTGCTTTCTCTTTGTTCTTCCCAGTTTGGCCCCCATTTCACCACTTTCCAATCTACCTCATTTCAACACCTATAATCTAGTCAAAACATAAAATTGCTCAGAACACACAAGTACCAAAAAAGCAATGGATCCCTTCACTTTTTGGCCTTTTATATTTGCCCAGAGTTTGGCATCACTCACCAATGCCAAGCAATGGTGAACGGCTCTTTCTTGGTGCAGTTACCTCCGTGCAATGCCGCTTAAGCACTGTGCACTACATCAACACACAGTAACACATGGTGAAGGTAGGGTAAAGTATAATTTTAATGCATTATCACTACTTAATTAAAAGTATTGCATACACATGGATTTGAAACCTATATAATCTGTGCTCCAAAAGAATGGTGTCAATGCATTTAGCTAGGCAACAAGTGCATTTCATACACTCAGTACAACTACTCTCAATTTTAGCAATGAGCCTCACGTTTGCACACTGCTTAACTAGCCACAAACAGGAAAAGCCGTAGAAATGTGCATTTCACATGTGGAAACACTCTGCTAGCCATCACACAAACCCGTTGCTTATCATTGTACTATACAAAGTAAAAAGACAGCAAGTATTAATTTTGTTTACTCTCTATTTAGTCTTCACACCATGAAACTACATGTGGAAACATAAAAAATTAAGGTCCTATCTAAGAAAATGTTACACATTTACTATGCAGGCATGTGTTACTTCCTGCCATGCACTGCAACCCTGGTCTCTCAGTACTTGTCCACAATGATATCAACTACACTACATATATTAATAACAAATGTTGTGTTATATACCATGCACATCCTTAGACTGACAATACACATTCAGATTTTCAAATGCTTGTAGTAATGTGGAAACCTGTTTGCAAAGTTGTAGCTTAAAATATACCTGCACGTTGGCACACAACCACTAGATACCACACATTGCACACTCATCAGTTTGGCAAAATGCAAAACTTGAAGAATCTTGATAGTTGAACATGCCTACACATCCATTGCATGCAGGTCTCCCAACATCTTCTCTCCAACATCCAGTGCTGATGTCATTCACCACAAGTTGTCCTGCAGCCTTCTAAAAGTCAGACTTGTGCTGTGGCGCTTGCATAAAGTACGGAGTTCTCTAATCTGTGTACTTAAATAGGTAGGGGTTCTGTTCTCACTGCAGTCAACTGGGAGGTGTGTGTGTCTATCTAGTCAGAGAAGCATAAGTGTGTTTCTGACAGTTACCACTCCAATCCCATGGGTTGACAATACTTTGACACTTGCAATATTTTGGTGTTTTGGCAACACATTTCATGCAGGCCTCCCAACATCTGATTTCCAAACATCCAGTGCTGCTGCCCTCCACCATAAGTTGCCTTGCAGCCTTGTACCATGGTGCTTGCATAAAGTACAGAGTTTTCTGGTCTGCGTACTTAGGTAGGGGTTCTTTTATTACTGCGGTCAACTGGAATGTTTGTGTATTTGTGCACTTGTTTGGCATTACAGACATTTTACACCAGCATGTGGGACACTGCTATTAGCATTTTTTCCTCACCAGACACTGTTGTCATCACCTATAAACTGTTGTCTAACACTCTCCAGGTCAGACTTCAGCTGTGGCACATGCCTTAAATACAGAATTCCCCTACTTGGTGTAGTTAGATAAGTAGGGATTCTGTTCTCATTGCAGTCATCTGGGGTGTGTGTGTGTGTGTGTGTGTGTGTGTGTGTGTGTGTGTGTGTGTGTGTGTGTGTGTGTGTGTGTGTGTGTGTGTGTGTGTGTGTGTCTGTGTCTGTGTGTGTGTCTGTGTGTGTGTGTGTGTGTGTGTGTGTGTCTGTGTGTGTGTGTGTGTGTGTGTGTGTGTTTCCTTGACATTAGATAGAGCATTTACACCAGCATGTGGGTCAATACTATTAGCATTTTCTCCTCACCAGACACTGCTGATGTTATTGACTATAAACTGTTGTCTGACAACCTCAAAGTCAAACTTGAGCTGTGGCACCTGCCTTAAATACAGAGCTCCCTATTCAGTGTACTTGCGTAGGGGTTCTGTTCTCACTGCAGTCAACTGGGGTTTGTGCATGTTTGTGCACTTGCCTGACATTACAGAGTGTATTTTATACCAGCATGTGGGACACTGCTATTAATATTTTCTCCTCACCAGCCACCGCTGATGGCATCACTCATAAACTGTTGTCCAACACTCTCCAAGTCAGACTTGAGCTGTAGTGCTTGCCTTACATACAGAGTTCTCAAGTCAGTGTACATAGATAGGTAGGGGTTCTGTTCTCACTGCAGTCACCTGGGGCATGTGTGACTGTACAGCTACTTTGCATTACAGAAAGCATTCTACACCAGGCTGTGGGGCACTGCTATTACCATCTTCTCCTAACCAGACACTGCTGATGTCATCACTTGTAAACTGTTGTCTGACACTCTCCAAGTCAGATTTGAGCTGTGGAATTTGCCTTAAATACAGGGTTCTCTAGTCAGTGCACTTAGGTATGGGTTGATTTGCAGATGTCAGGGCAGGGTCAGAGATTGACCTGTAGGCCAGGCAAAATTCACTTCATCCTATACAATACAGGATTAGAGACAGGGCTTTCAGTCTATCTACATGCATCATAGCATGGTTTGCAGGGCCTGCGCATTATCTTGTTGAGAAATCATGGACCTTTTCTATATAGGCACTAGTAATATGCTGGCTGTGTGCAACAGACGTGTGAGTTGCTAATGCTACATCTGTGTCTGTTACATATGTCAGACATCCTGAAAGATGTCACTGAGGACATGCATGATGACAACACTATCATCATGTGGAACTTGACCAGGCTAAGGCATTTAACACAAATTCACACTGAGGTATTCACTCAACACTCAGATGTGGCTATAAACACCAATATCATGAATTGGGAAGGCCAGTGGATCACATACGTGGCATCTAAAGATTTATTTTATTTACATTTATTGATGGGAGAAAGTCCGACTGGACTACTTGCCCATTTTCAGTGGGGGGGGGGGGGTCAGGGAGAAAAGTTCCATATAAATGCAAGTACACAGTATAACAGCACAAATTTATACAGAGCATAAGAAGGCAAACTATACAATGGAATACTTTACAATAATGTTTGTCATAGGTTCATAGGTTCGTACTAGGCTATCTGCCCTAGGGCATTTATAAGCCTAGCCAGAGTGTATGTGGCTTACACCACACCTTAGGATGAGAATACTATGCCCTTTTAGGGTTTAGTTTACTATGCCTCTGTCTAGTAGTGACACAGAGATGACCCCTGGGGTAAACCTACGATCTCCCATCCACTCGTCGAGATTTCTCTTGAATAGAGTCAGTGAGGGGCTCTGCCTAACATGGACTGGGATTCTGTTCCAGAGTGTAGGGAGCCTCTGGGTTATGAATCTGTCCCTCCAGCATGTTCTATTTATTTCTGTGTTGAGGTTTAAGTCACTTGTTCTCGTGGCTCTGATGGATTTGGATTTTCTGAGGTGGAGCATGTCCATTAATTCTGGATTGGACATGGCCTTGTACGTCAGGCACAGATCACCTCTGAGTAGGCGGTATGCGACTGAATAGAGCTGGAGTTTTTTCAGTCGGGCAGCATATGACATATGTTTAAGACCCTTTATCCTCTTGGTGAGGAACGTTTGGGGTCTTTCCAACTGCTGCAGGTGTCGGGTGAGATACATCCCAAATGGGGCATTGTACTCGATCATTGGCCTGATAAGAGAAAAGTACAGGGGCACAATGACCTCTCTTGATCTAGATGTGAAACCCTTCATGATAAGGTGGGCAATATAGAAGGTCTTCCTAACCACTTTGGCAATGTGAGTGTCAAATGAGAGGTTACTGTCAACCTGGGTCCCTAGGTCCCTGATTACCTCTTCCGTACTTAATGGATTACCACCTATGTGGTAATTTGCCGGTACCTTGTTTTTCCCAAAGGGTATGGCTATACAATTTTTGGCGTTCAGCTTAAGGCCATGGCTCTGGAACCAATTATCCATTTCTATGAGGCCTCTCTGAAGGATGTTTGTGTCCGCTGGAGTATCAATTATGGTGCCCAGTTTGCAGTCATCTGCGAACTTTGTCAGCCACAATCCTCCTATGTTCGCCTGCACCTCGGAAAAATAAATGCCGAACAAGAGGGGTCCCAGGACTGAGCCCTGTGGGACACCGCTTGTGACTGGCTTAGAGTCTGACATAGCTCCAGCAACTCTGACCCTGTGGGTTCTGCCCTTGAGCCAGTTTGCAACCCATCTTGTGACATATGGGTTTACATTTAAGCTGGTGAGTTTGTCTATGATGCCCAAGTGGGGTATTGTTTCAAAGGCTTTTGCAAGGTCAAGGTAGGCTGTGTGAACTGCCTTACCCTCATCAATGGCCTTAGTGACTGTTTCAAAAAAGTCGACCAAGTTCAAAAGGCAGGATCTGCCCTTGACAAAGCCAAATTCGGTAGGATCCAATGTCTGTAGGTCCCCAATGTCTTTGTTTATGAGTTCCATAATGATCCTCTCCATAGCTTTGCAGACCAGGCTCGTCAAGCTTATGGGGTGGTAATTTCCAGGGTCCGTAGAAGCATCGCCTTTGTGAAGTGGGACCACTGTTGCCGTACGCCACTCTTTGGGTACATATCCTGTAGTAAGGCTAAGATTAAACAGCAGCCTTATGTGTGGGTTTAGTTCCTCTTGGAGTTCATTTAGCACACAGCCTGGGACACCATCCGGTCCCATTGATGCTGTGTTTTTAGCTTTAGAGAGGGCGGCTCTCACCTGGGCATCTGAGATGTTAGGGAGGCTACACTCTGCTGGGATAGTTATTTCTCCTTTTGGGGGGGAGGAGAAATTTGCACTGAACCTGTCTGCCAGAATGTTGGCAATGTCAGTGAGTTAAGTGTATTTTGTGTCATTTTGGACTAACTCTGAGCATATCTGGGAGTTTCCACCCTGGTTTCTAACATAGCTAAAGAAGGCCTTGTGATTGTCTTTTATTTCTTTTGCGATTTTTCTCTCAAATTTGGCCTTGGATGATTTTATGAGTGATCGTAGTTTTTTGCTAGTACTGATCAGAGATGCCTTCCCTTTTAGGGATTTTGCTCTGTCATGTAGTAGCTTCCTCCTCCTGTTGTAAAGTTTGTTTATGGCTGGGGTCCACCAGACCGGACGCCTGCCTTTGGGGGAATAGGTCTTGATTTTATTTGGGATTGCATGATCCATGCATTCTTGAAGGTGCCCATAGAAGGCATCTGCAAAGGATTCAGCAGTGTGGGTTGTGGTTTCCACTGGCCCAGGGGCCTTGAAAGATACCACTTCAGTCTTAAGAAGTGTGAAGTTTGCTTTTGAGAAGTTCTTCACTGTGGTCTTTTGTGCAGGGGGTGGGGGCGGGATGTGGATTTCCAGTGAAATTAATTTATGGTCTGATCTTACCAAAGAGGGATGTACTTCCGGTGTGGAGCATTTTGTCCCCATGTTTGTGATGATCAGGTCTAGTATATTATCTCCTCTTGTGGGAATGGTGACTAGTTGTTCCATTGCATTTGAGTTTATGAATTCTAGGAACCTTTGGGCTAGGGTGTTGGGGCTTGAGTAATGTTCCCAATCTATGTTTGGGTAGTTGAAGTCTCCCAAAATGATGGTATTTGGAGAGACATTCATACTCTCCAGTGTCTTCAGGAAGGCTGTGTGGGGTTCCTGAATTTGAGAGGGTGGTCTGTAGCATGCTACAAACTGTAAGGCAGTTTTCATTATGGTTAGTTGCACCTGGATAGTCTCCGATGCTTCGTGCATTGCCACTAACCTGGAGGTGTGGGTATCTTTGATGAAAATGGATACTCCCCCTCCTTTTGTGGTTTGGTCCAAGTTTTGGGGCCGGAAAGCATGATATGAGGTAAAACCTGATAGTGCTGGGGTGCTCTCAGGAGCCTTGAACCAGGTTTCAGTCACTGCACAGACATCGATGTTCTCCATACTGAGGAGGGCTTCGAGGGCGTGCATCTTGAGGTTTAGACTTCTGGCATTGAGCAGCATTACCCTTAGTTTTTTTCCACTTGTGTTTTCTAGGGAGGTAGGTTTGTCATTTGAGCCTTGCCTAAAAAAGGCACTATGGGGGTGGCAAGAGCCTTGGCCAATATCGGGAAGCCCAGGGGTGACAGGTGCAAGCCATCCCTTGTGAAGCAGCATGGTTTGTCAAGCATGTCATCCCAAGCAGACAGACACTGGATCCCCTTAGAATGACACCAGTAATTAAGCCAATTGTTAAAACTGATCATTTTGTCTTTGTACTGTGGCATCATTCTTGGTGAGGGTAAGATGCTGCTCAGGGTCAGGGTCATACCGGCCTGGGCTACATAATCAGAGAGCTCCTCTATGTCTCTTTTCATGTAGTCCAGGGAGGTACGTCTCAGGTCGTTCACACCAGCATGTACAATGACTGAGTCATATTTGTACTTGCTGTGGAGTGACCTGAGTGCTTGTGTTATGTGGCGGATTCTAGCTCCCGACAGGCAGCTTACTGTGACCCTCTCCTTGTTCAGTCTGGTGAGCGGGACGTCAGTGTGCCTGACTATGGAGTCACCTACTACAAGTGTGTCTGGCATGTTGTTTGGCCTTAAGGGCTGTGACTGTTTAGCACACTGACTTTGTGAACTATGTGTTGCATGTGCTATGTCTTGAGGTGGTGGTTGCTTGGGTGTCTGCTTTGGAGGCCTCTGTTGTTTTGGTAGATTTTTAATCAGCGCCTCTGAGTATGTTTTTGTGTGTTTATGTGTTTGGTTTGCAGTTGTGATAGTTCTATGTGAGACTGGGTTTGTGGTGTGCGTGGTTACCTTCTCCTCCTGACTGGTCTTGCCAGTACTGAATTGAGAGAGCTCAGCCTCCAGTTTGGCTATATAGATGCATCTCTCGCATATATTTGTATTTGTTGGGAGGAGGCGAGGGTGGTCTGTGTACATGAGGCAATTGTAACATTGCCTCAAGATTCCCAGATTCATCAGCTGAACAGGAGAGGACGCCAGCAACTGAACCTTCGACATGCTAGAAATATTTATTTATTTATTTTACATTTGTTGACCGGGCTAGTCCAGCTGGATTCATGTCCATTTTCAGTGGAGGCCCGAGGAGAAAAGCTCCAGGATACAAACAAGATAATAAACATAAAGAATGAAGAATAAACACATTTTACAAAGGCAATAAGCAAGAATGCAGTGATTATAGTACAGGTAATACGAATGTAAAAAGAAGACAAGTAAAACACCTAAGTAAAAGGAAGGCATTAGCTGCTTTCAGTACAGAGTTAGGTGTTATGAAGTTCAATGTATCATACATAGTTGTGAATCCAAAAAATATATATATGGTATTTTTTTTTTTTTTTTGAGATCACTAGTAACTATAGAGTTATTAAGTTATTTGAAGTCAGTTAGAATATTGTAGTGATGACTAGAGAATTATGATAGTGAATAGATGGAAGTAGTTAGTCAGGATTAGTACAAGAGCATAGCCAGAATTTGTTCAGATGTATTAGGAGTTGTTTCTTGAAGAGTGGAAGAGTGGCTAGAGAGGATATGTGTGAGGGAAGATTATTCCATATTTTACCAACTGAGTTGGAGAATAGGTGGTTACCTGCAGAGTTGGTGGTTCTAGTAGTGTTAACTTGTAACTTCTCTGAAGAGCGTAGTTGTTTCAAGTTATTATATGGAGTTAGGAGGCTGCTAAGAGCAGGTGTTTTTGATGGTTGATATAGGATTTTGTGTGCTATTAGGAGTTGTTGATAGATAAGCTTATTAGGAAGTTCTAGCCAGTGTAAATGTTTTAAATTTATACAGTGGTGAGTTCTAGATTGAGATGCTGTAGCAAATCGAGCAATATTGTGGTAAGATGTAGTCAGTTTCCTGAGGTTGCTTTTAGAGAGATTAGTATAAATAGAAGAAGCATACAATAGGGTGGAGATAAGATGTGTTTGGGCTAGGGTGGTCCGTCAGAAATAGTGAAAAAGATTGCTGTGTAACTGAGTCAGAAAGGACCTATAGGGAAATGGGTACTCAACAGAATTTAGGTGAATGAAGTACTTTCGTTTAAGAGTGCTTTACCTGTATACAAAATGCTTTAGGAGCAAGTGCTGAGCTTTTCAGATAGAGTATAGGCTGTTTAGATTGCAAGTAGAACAGTTCTAAGGGAAAAATTGAAGAGCAGACTTCGCGGAGCCAGAAAAAGTTTAACCTTGTTTAACGGTATACGACCAGCATAAAAGCCGTGCAAACGCGGATTTTAAGCAGTGAACTACAAAAGAGCTAGGAATGGTCCCAAACAACCAATTACTAACAGCTTCTTGTGCTGAGGTAACTTCCACCAAGGACAGGTAGGCTGCTCAAGGCTCCCCACTCCCACTGGTGAGCAAAGAAACTTCCTTCTATCCAAGTAAGGTAATGGACAACACAGGAACTACACCACAGCCCAGAATACAGCAATGCCTGTATACTGGTCTAAATTAGTCGAGAAAGGCGGGAATACAAGGATTATTTTTTTTGTTTTTTTGTTTTTTTTTGCAGAAATACACAGAAAATGCAGAGACAGTGATAAATTAGTTACTCAGTCTAGCACACTTTAGTGGGCAGCCTCCACAGTTCAATTAAACAAACAAACAAGCAAACATTCGACTAAATTCGACTAAATGTAACTTTAAGTGCAGATTTTAAAATAAATGCAGTAATCAGTAAAAAAACAGTTCAGGCTAGTTCAAAGTAAGCAGCAGAAGCTATTTTTAGTGAAAAAAAAGCAAAGATACTTAAATCAAACATCAAACATAAAATCATTTTTGTTAAAAATTATCTATACATCAGAATAGAATTTGGAAGAAAGAGTTTGAGGGTGGGTGGAGGTGGGGAAATGAGTACATTTAGCCAGGTGAGGAGCAAGGGCATAGCCAGTCATTATTTAGATAGATCTTTAGCAGGCTTTTGAACTGTGCTGCGTTGTTGGTGTTTCAATATGTTGAAGTGTGTGAAGCGACTCACATCTCTGGTCCAGCGATCTGGTCCCTACATCAGGGCTGATTGCTAGGCCTTTTCCTGTCCATTATTTAAGTCACAGACATAAATGTCCAAACAGCTGTCTGGAGGACTACAGTTGTTGGCAATCATTGACTCCAACTGCGATATTAGTATAATACAGGCAGTATCAACACACACCAAAGATTATTGCCACAGCCATGACAAAACAAGAGATGAAACAAAAACATGGGGGGGGTCTGTTACTTTATGAAAACAAATGCACAAACCAAGGATAATGTAGACATCACACCCTGTAAGCAGACCAATTGGTATGTGATCTGTGTCCTTGGGTAGATGGTATGTGGAATGTCCACCAGCATGTGGCCACAGTGCTGATTACTCCCTTGTATGTAACACAACTATTGAGTATGTGCAGCACATCCTCATCAAAGGCCATAATACCTCCATAGGTTCATAGGTTCATAGATTAGTACTAAGCTAACTGCCCTTGCAAGCCATTTTAAGCCTAGCCAATTATCCCTTGTGAGACTCAAACCCTGCACCCTGTGTTTGTAAGGCAAACACCTTAACCATTAGGTCACCCTCCCAACCCTCTTCATCACCTCACAGTCTTCATCACACCAACAACTGAGTACAATGCACCCTTCATGTACTTATCTACACATCTTCCAGTGATGTATAACTGAAGTGTTAACATCTTTGCCACAGTGAGCTGTCACACAGCATATATAGGCATTCTTTGTGTTGCATTAACATTACTGTCTGATGGTGCGGAACACCCATCAAGGTGTTACACCAGATGCAGGTGTGATACCTGTGCCATTGATGCACACAGTATATACATAGCTGTTTGACAACATTGAAGGCATGGGTTACATTTGTAATGGTGTGGATTGTACCATGCATGCCATGCACACCAGTCAACTAGCCTGTAGTGATCATAATTCACATACAAGTATAGCAATGTCTCTCCTAACACCTTCAGCAGATAGGTTCATAAATGGGTACTAGGCTATCGGCCCTAGAGCCTATGTACTCCTAGCCAACAAGGTTCCCAGGCTTTCACCACCCCTGGATGCTATTTACCTGTGCCCCTGTTGTTATAGTGTCATGACGGTGTGCTTGATTATCCTCATAGATTGCTGACATGTCAAAATAGTTGTACAAATGAGTTCATGCAGAACCATCTATGATCACTCAATCACATATGTTGTGTCAAGAGAGATGGGATTACTGGTGGTATAATTCTAATATTGTCCTTGATTGTGAGTGATTCTATTAATGTTGTCCATGAGCCTGCAACTGTGTCCCACTTGTTGGAGATCTCTGCTGACATTACAGTCATAATCAGACAAGTCATTTTGCATAGCTTCACAATATAACAGTCCTAATAGACGTCCTTCACTGTTCATGTCAGGATGCTTATTTCACAAATACATCTTCTCCATTGTTATGTCACCTTGTCTGACAGTCACATAATACACATTTTCATTGAAAAGTCTGTATTGTACCATGATGATATGTGATTAGTGTTCTTGCTACAACTGTCTTCCATTTACATGTCCTCATCTGTCATACATTACTATGTTTCACCTGGCCTCTTTCCCTTTGTTCATTTGTACAATTCATCTGTGTGCCCCTATTTAATATACACACTTCCTCTGACTGTTTATTTTAAATGGCAGTCCATGTACCCTTACAAATCATTTGCACAACCTTTGAACAGAATGCCTGGAATAGGATTTCATAATACTCTGCTCTGTATACAATGTCCTGTACTGTGTTTGGACTATTCACATTACTATATAATAAATCCTGGCAATCATTGTGGCATTCTACTGTAAACTGGTTTGCTGATCATGTTGTTTTACACAGTTTCCTGGCCAGCAACACTGTTGCCAGGCACAAAGCTGTGTTTTACATTTAAATGCGGTGAGCGGCATGAATATGAAATTAGCTCTGCTGCTGACCATGCAAACATGTAAACTCTGCGCAGGCTTCACAGAAAACCTAAATGGAGTTTATTGAATCCCACAGAACTCCAACATAGTCAACCTCTGTTTAAAAGGAATACTTTGAGAAAATATTTTGGACTTTGACCATGTAAAATATATACATTCGGTAATGCAGTACTTCTATTAATCCAGAAAACATGCCAGAAAACATGTAATTGATGCATATGAGCTGAACAAAGGCTATGTAATGAGCCACATAGCATTAGAGAGACATCAGGTAGGAAGCCCAATAAATAATAATTAAAAAAATTGTTTGCTTCTCCTTGCACTAATTTCAGTGTGAATACAGTTGGGTGTTAGTCTCCAACAGTTTTAAACATCTAAGTTTTTTTGCTCATTCTTTGAATATGGGAAAAGTGAAAAAAATGTCCAAATGCTCTTTTTTTTTTTTTTTTTTTTTTTTTTTTTACAAAGTTCAGTGGAGACACAGTGGTGCATTAGTACTTATCATTTTTATACTCCTGAGCTTCTATGATGAAGAATTTGGAAAAAAATAATAAAAAAAAAAAATTGGGGGGTGACAAGCATATAAATACTAAAAGTTTCCCAGTGTTTGCATTAGCATGCATTTACTGAAAGATAGGACTTTTGAAATCCACATTTCAGTTATTATTTAGAAATAATGCCAAGGAAAACAGTAATTTTACAAGGAACTAATGAAAACAAATGAGGCAAAATCAGGGTATTATGCAAAATTACAGATAATGGAGAGGTATAATTATATACATTTGGCTGGAATATGTTCATTAAAAAATACAGGTTCTCTAATGTTCTGTAATGCGATCACTTGTAATGCAATCTAAGAACTTAAGTGTATGGCAACAGACTATAACAGTGAAGGAAAAATAAAAAGAAGATAGCGTGGTTTAGAGCTTGCTTAAAAAATTAGATCAGGCTGTGACAGACTAATAAGTAAGGGTAGTGGAGAATTGTGCTGAATGTACTTTTTTTTTTTTTTTTTTTTTTTTTAAGAATTGTGCTGAACATACTTTTCTTTTTTTTTTTTTTTTTAGGTAACATAATTTCTTGTGTGATCAGCATGAGAAGATTAATAATCCGTGTGCAAAAGAGATGCATCCAGCAACTGAAAAGAGAGGAATAGTTCCACCAGTTGGCAGTTGCACAGCATCCGCTTTTATTCCATGCGGAGAAAGAGCTGAAAGACTCTGCTACATACATAACTGAAGAGGGCACTCCTACAGCAAAACAACTGGAGAAAGACGGTCTTTGGGAGGTCCTTAAGCAGCAGCAACAGTAAAATAAAGAAAGGGCATTATTACTAAGCTGTTGCAGTCTCCTTCCACTCTAAACAGCAGTGTGAGAATGCTTCAGGGTGCAAGACGGCTCACACTACCAGAGCCGCAGATAAGGGAGATGAGAAGAGGAATTAAAATGAAAATTTCCATTAACAGTGGAAATGTTCTGCAGTATTACATTCAAAAGATAGGGGAGAAGGAAAGACATGTCACAAAGTAGAACACGTGCAGAAGCACGTAGTGGTCCTTTGAAAGCAAAGCCTAGACATTATTGAAAGTGAGTGGTGTGCTCCAGTGATGGCATTAAATAAAAGGAATGATTGCATGCAAGTAAGTATTGATTTAAAATAGCTCAGTGATGAAGTGTGAAAGGTTCACTCTAATTACACTAGAAGACATGGCACCAATGCAAGAGTGTTTTCCATGTTAGATACTTCCAGTGGTTTCTGATAGACCCTAGATAAAGAAAGCCAAAATATGAAGGCCTTCGTCTACAATGGAAAAGTTTTGTTTACCTTGGTACTAGAAATCTTTTAGTGTAAAATGATTGATTTACTCAATGAGTTAGACGGTGTTGATGTTATTATGGATAGCAAGGGTATTTGGTTTGGATAAACAGATGCATGACTTCAAGTTAGAGGCAGTGCTTCAGATCATCACAAATTCTGTGTTAAAGCTAAACAGAGATAAAAGTTTTAGTAAGACAGAGCTTCAGTACTTAGTTCACAACATAATTACTAGTGGAATCAAACCAGACGTATACAAAAACATAGCATTGGCTGAGTTATAAAATCCATCTTGTGCAACTACGTAGACAAACACTAGATATGTTTAATTAGTTAGGCATGTTCAAGCCAGACCTGTCAACTGTGTTATGTTGATCATGTGGGTTTTATATAAATATGTTTTGTCTGTACAAGTGTGCAGCAAAGTAAAATAAAACTGCTAACTGCAGCTCTAATGCACTAAAACATCAATGATAAGTACAGATGCTACTAGTTATGACCTAGGTGCAGCATTACTCCAAATTAATTATAAAAAGTTATATCCTGTTGCCTACTGTTCCGGAATATTGACTGATGCTGGACATAGACATTTGCAAAAATAAAAAGAATGCCTTGCAAGTATATAGGCAAGCAAGAAATTCTCAAGCTACCTATTAGGGCTGACAGAAGCGGTAGTGTTGTCTCTATTTATCTTTCAGTGGATTTGTCTTCAGATATTATTTTGTCTTTGACTGAATGTAAATCCCTAGAGGTGAGGATCAATAATAACATAATCAAATGTGATTTGTTATTGTTATACACACCTCCTAGCTCTTCCCAAAACTTTAATGCTATTCTTTGTAGAGTGTTACAGGCTTGTTTCAACTATGACATGGTTGGTGGGGATGCTAATTTTCCTGGAGTTGAATAGAATATTCCTACAACAAACTATTAAACAATTTGATAGAAGAAAGTACAACTCACAGATATTGCCAGATAGTGAATGACTTTATCAGGTGTAACAATCTGGTTGATATGACTTCAATGAATTACAGGGCTCAGTTGATCTCCTATTTAACTGAACCCCCCATTATGAGCACTCTGCCATCTGCATATATCTTCTTAGCTATCTTATGCAGTAGTCTCTGACATTAAGAATGAATATAAATATAGACATTTTAAATGGCTAATTTTGTAGCTATTAACTCTATATTAAAAGGCTGGCCTTGTGAGGACATTACAGTGGGGAAGTGTACAGGAAAAATATGAGAAATCTTGGATTTTCTCTACCAATTAATTGATAAATGTTCCCACTGTTACTCTTGCTATTATAAAGAACAGAAACACTCAATGTTGGCAGTCAATTTATCCAAACAGAAAGAGAATGAACACACAACGGTGAAGGTATAAAATGCTTGCAATCCTATGATAAAAAAGTCACTTATGCAAGGACAAAAAGCCTAAAGGCTCAGCTTAGATATGTTACATCTTCCTTTGAGTTAAACTGAACTATTAATTCAAGTACTAATAGCAAAACATTGTTCAAGTACTTTTGCTATGTCAGGAAGGATTCTTCCTCTAATATCTGTGTTAAGGAAAGTGAGAGACTCATCATTGTCCAGCAAGGATTTTGAACCTGGTGATTCTAGTAGCAGTAATTTGCACAATCAGATGGATGATGTAATCTGTAGTATTTCTGCAAACAGTACTTCTGATATTGTTGGCAATATTTTAAAATTGATGAAACCAAAAGCACTGGCTAGATGGATTGTTGCACTGTTTGGTAAGTCTATTTCAAAACTATTTTAATGAGTGTTACATACCTAGCATTTGTCATTCCAAGTTTTTTTTTAAAAGCAAGTCTGGTTTTACTCTTGACAGCTTCAGCCCAATAAGGTTTACTTGCTTACTTTGCAAATATTTTGAGCATATTCTGCCATTTGCTCAATATGGACCTTAGGAAAGATAATGACATACCAGCACAACTTTAATCCAGCCATTCTTATCTTACCAACTTGCTAAATTCTTACTTCAGTCCTCTTGTTGCTTTGGACAAGGACATTGGCATTGACATAATGAATGTCTGCCTTTCTTATTAAAAGTGATGAAAGGTTTAGGCAAACCCTGCTGATGATGTGAGAATGGGAAATATTACTATTAGTTGTTTGCACCATAACCAATCTGCAAAGCTTTTTAATTGGTCATTCAACTTGATATGAAATTTAACACCAACAAATGGTTTGTGCTGCAACTTGGTACTAAAGATAATGCTCACTCCTATGGTCTTGACAACTAATTTTTGTACAGAGTAAACTGTGTCAGAGATTTAGGGGTGTTAGTAAATAAAGGTAGTAAAACTGATGAAAAGGCAAAAGATTTACTGAGTTCATTAGTAATATTTCACAATGCTTCTCTAGTAGGGATTATAAGGTACTGAACCCATTATTTAAGGCTTCTGTTATACCCAGTATGGAATAGTGAGGCTGCTTTTGTAGATTAAATTCTCATATTTTGAAATTGGAGCATATACAGAGGCTAATGAGAGGAGGCATCTTGAACACAGGGACTCACATATGCAATCTTTATTGCTTTTGACAGGCTACAGACTGCTGCACTGCAATTTGATATTGACTTATAAATGTTTGAGAAATGATATTAGGGCTGAGAGACTTTGGTACATGCTCCCATGTAATATTAGGAATTTAGATTACTTGGGGAGTTTTAAAAAGGCTTCCAATTTTTAGCTGGGCAACAGGATCTTTGAACTTGGATTACATTATGGTAAACTGTTAAATGTTCTCTAATGGGCCCTGACTTTTGTAATTTTAAAATTGAAAGTTTCTAACTACAGACTGACTGCAAGCATTAGTCCCATTTAAAAGTTCCTACAACTCTTGACAAAGTAGCACCCAGATGCCAAAGACTGTTAATGTGGCTAAGAAGGTGCAATGCTAGAGCAGTCGATGTACCTGGAAAACAGTTGTTGTAGACATGCTACATAGAAATCCTATATGTGACAAGCCATATTTTATGCTAAAGAAAACCTTGTCACCTATGTGCACAGGCTGACAACTAGACCAGGTACTGCTAAAGATTAGATAAGCTTAAGAATGTCTGAGATTTGCATGCTGTCATCAAACATGAGCTTGACAGATGGCCATATGGCTGAAGACTAACCAAACTAATGTTTAAGTACTACAGTCAAAGCGCAGCTATTAGAGCACAATGGTTTGTTATGATGTCAAGAATTAATTGTAGTACCTTCATGAATGTGAGCAATAATGTTACGCCAAATACACAAAGGTCAACAAGGTCTTATCAAATGTAGAGAAAAAAAAAAGCTAAAATGTCAGTAGGGTGGCCAGATATTAACAAGATAGTTGCAGTAGAAGATGTATATAACTTAAGTTATACACAATTCATTACCATTATACCTGTGGTAAATTAATATTTGTCTACAAAGTCTCCCATGATCAGACCTTTTAAGTACTGTCAGACTTGAAACTTCATCCCTGTAGGATAGCATGATATCACTATAAAATGATATCTGTGTTGAGCCCCAACACAAAGAACAGTGATACTACGGAAAAAAATACCAGTTCAAATCAGTAGGAGGAGTCCTTTAAGAGGCAACTAGTCAAATTGGTTGGGAATAAAGTATATGACTATGATGTGAAGGAATGGCATAAATGCTGTAATGCAATTTACAAACTTCTTAAGACATTGTAAATCTAGTACCGAGAATCTCAGTTCTGCATTATGCATAAACCATGACAAAGAAGACAAACTGTGATGCCTGCCATCCTTTAAGCAAAGTCCTTGAAAAAGATAGCCAGGAATGTGTGAAGGCAAATGTTACTTCATTCTTGTGACTACTATTCTCATTAGATACTAATAAGCCACATACCAAGCACAACTAGCTATCAAATCATTGCCCAAATTCAAGACAATGTTTTCAAAGTTTGGTCTACTTACAGTACCGGTTACAAAAAATTGTGCACAACTATGTCAAATTAGCTCCAACACTTTTTTTGCCATATTACATCAAAATCTTACCATCTGCAATCAAATGATTAAGCTGAGAGAGCAGTACAAATCACGAAAAACATTCTGAAATAATCAATCTTCTCACAGCATACTGACTTACTCTGCACAGTGCTACAAGAGTAAGCCCTTTGCAGCTGATGGTTGGAAAACAAATATAAACACATATCAATGGTAGAGTTAAAACCCAAACCTAAACTTATCATGTACAATGTAATCAATTAAAATGACCAAACAGCCAAAACTTTGCACAAAATGTTTTATGACAGACATCATTCTGCACACCCGCTACCTATGCTTCAACCAGCAAATTACAAGGGGAGATGAAGTGATTATCAACAGGTGTTGCAGTGCAGAAAACTACTGACACTTGATCCTGCATGGTATAAACAAAAGATGGGAACATGATTAGATGAAAATGAAGACACACAAATTGTTCTTGATCAGTATAAACCTGAATGCAGTGTTCCTGAGAACAAAGTGAATAATTATGAGAGGAGAATAACCAGATCTAGATAAAAAAAATCTGTTCCTACACTATCAAAAGAGCCACCTTAAGTAACACTAGACAGCTCAGCCAAGATGGCTACCTAAGCCCAAAGCTCTAGACAAGGTCAGCAGTAATTTGATTAAAAATTAGTGTTCCAAAGATCAGAAATAACCAGGAAAAAAAAGACGTGTGAGCAAGAAGAAAAACAGCAATAAATGACTAATTTGAAAACTGTAAAATAAAGAGGATATATTATGCATTTTGAATGAAATGGTAATCACATTAAACCAGGATATGAGCTCCCTGAAACAAATAGGACAACAGCAACCATAAAGGGAAAGGCTAGAAAGAAAGGTGCAACATGTGGAGGAAGGTAAAGCAGAAATTAAAGCTGAAGTATACAAACAAATCCAGAGAATACAAGAACTAACATAAACAATAAAAAAGCAGGAGAAAACATAGATGATCTTGAAAACCACTTAACAAGGAACACTATTAGGATAGCTGGAGTACAAGAGAGTGAAAACAGCAGTGAACTGGAGCAGTCTGTAATAATGCACCTCTCACAGCAGATATCTGTGCCAACATGGAATCAGGAGACATTAATAGACAGGCTGCATTGGTGGGAAGGTAAAAAGCAGCAGCAAGTTTTGGCATACTTTAATTTCTTTGCTGAAAAAAAAAATGAAATAGTAAAGCAAGCAAAAAGGTTTAAAATGATCCCATTTGTAAGGATGCTCAAAGTTGATTGAGGATTACTTGGAAATACTTTAGAGGAGAAGGAAAGCTATAACGGAGGTATTGCATGAGCTAAGAATGAATGGAACAGCTGCATGTTTGAAATACTCTGCATTTGCGGAAGTACAGTAGGAGGGGGATGGTTCAGGCTTCACAATGTGAAGGATAGTCTAAAGTTTAACCAAAGGTATCACAGGCAGCTAAACACCAAAGGCAGGAATCTGAAGTGAATGAGAAAAAACACAGTAGCACTGGATGTAACACAGCAGAATATGCAATTTATTATAAGTAAGCGCTTTCAAGGGTTCACCTCTTCATCAGACTTAGACTGATGAAGAGGTGAACCCTTGAAAGTGCTTACTTACAATGCATTGGATATTCTGCTGTGTTACATCCAGTGCTACGGTGTTTTTTCTCATTTGCTTCTTTTTGTTCTGGTTGTTTTATTGCCTGAGGCTATATTCTTTGTTTATAGCAATCTAAAGTGCTTGTGAGACATGGACTGGGAGAACAACCTAAGACATAGAAAAAGGGGTGCAGAGACACGGGGAGGGCATGCAACATCAGGTAATTAAACCCCAGCAGGGAAAAGACAAGAACACGAAGGGCAGAGGTGTCAAATACCAGCAAGAGAGAAAAGCAAGAAATATATCACAAAGGCAATTATAAATTGATGAGAAAAGAGACAATATAGTGTGGGGGGAAATAAGTGGAAATGACTTGCATCAAGAGACAGAAGAACAAAAAGCCTCTCCTAAGAGAAATTTAAACACATAAACAGACAAAAAAGCAGAACCAAAGACAGACAGAGATAGCTCAAAGGAAATGCGAGTACACTGTATTGAAAGTTTTGGATGACTCAGAAGTGAATTGGTTGACAAATGAGGGACTAAACAAGCTGTATACAAGCATTTATGATGGAGGTCAGAGTTAAATGGGTGAAAGGCAGGAATACAGAAAGAACAAAGTGACTGCAGAGAAACAGTAGCAACAAATAAATGGAAGGACTGGACAATGAAATGTAGGTGATTGTGGGCATTGTAGGAAGGCTGTATTAAATGAATAAGGTCCGTAACTTGAAAGACTTACCCCAGATGGCACAACATCAAAACTGTACTAAACAGGAGGAAATGGAGAAACCTCTGGAGCAATGATGGGTAATGCAGTCAATGGGGGCATAGGAACAGGCACTACAACAATGTAATGCAGTACAATAAACTGCAGTAAACATAAATTTAATCTCCAAGTCTAAAATAAGTAATTCATTTTATTGTAACAACTGGGGTGGGTATTAAAATGAATGTAGGGGGGCAGGGTAAGGTAAAAAAAAAAAGTGAGGACCAAATGAAAAATAAAAGAATGGAGGCAGATAAGTAGAACAGTAAAGAGATATAGGAATGCAAAGAAGGAAAGCAATGTTGGACTATCACATAAATGAAGCTGGAGCAACAAATGGCAGAGCAGTGATAGGGAGGAGAGAGGACAGCCACGGTGGTGCAGCGGTTAGTGGTGCCACCTCACAGCAAGAGGTTATCCGGTTCAATTCTTGGCTAGGGTGCCTTCTGTGCGGACTCTACATGTTCTTCCTGTGGTCACATGGGTTTCCTCCAGGTGCGCCGGTTTCCTCCCACATCTCAAAGACATGTGTAGGTGGATTGGACACACTAAATTTGCCCTAGGAGTGAGTGTGTGTGCACCTTCTGTGGAAAGTTGGGCACCAGGCTGGCAACATGACACCGTAAAACTCTACTGCCAATAATGAGCGGACCGGTGATCTGCTGTGGCAACCCCTAACCGGGATAAGCTGAAAGGAGATGATGAAGAGTGATGGGGAGAACAGACCAATGGCTAGGAATGCTGCAATATTAAATGTGGCATCAGTACTGGATTGGCATGCAATGTATTTGTGTGAAGGAAAGTACAGTTTTGTACCTACCATAAATGTAGATATTCGAGTGCTAATACAGCTGCAGTCATTACAGATGGGTTCTCCTGCCGTCAGGCGGGTCCTCGGTCGGCCGAATTCCAAAGTCTAGGTCCAGCGTCGGTTGTCGTCGCCTTCTTCCCTGACATCAGTGCGACAGGGGTATAAAAGAGCCAGCCAACGCCATTTTCTTCAGTCTTTCTTGCCCCAAATGTCAGGTGCCCCCAGAAGGAAGGCAATACATAAATTATATATAATAATGCAATGTAATATAATCAAAAAACAGTAGTTGCAAGCAAATACACCATAAAAGAATAACCCAATCAGGTTGTATGAGGAGGTGTTAGCCACTAGGCCTGTCCCAACAGGGGAAGGAGGGAGGGAAACCTGGACTGCAGCTGTATTAGCACTCGAACATCTACATTTATGGTAGGTACAAAACTGTACTATGTTCATCGTGCATACAGCTGCAGCCATTACAGATGGGTAGAATCCCAAAGCTACGCACAGGGTGGTAGGCACTAGGTGGAACTGGGAGGAGCCAGAATGCCCTGCAACACTGCAGTGGCAAAGCCTGCTCTAGTTTTGGAGTATAAAGGTAGGTGGTAGTGTTTAGTGAAGGTATGCACAGAACTCCAAGTGGCTGCCTCCAAAATATCTTTGGTAGGAACTCCTTTGAGGAAGGCTGCAGAGGTAGCTGTGGCCCATGTGGAGTGGGATCTGATACCTGCAGGTACAGATTTACCATGAAAAGAGTAACAAAAACGTATGCAGTGGCCTATCCATTTTGAAATTGTCTGTTTGGAAATTGGCTTCCCTTGAGCTCCTACAGCATAGGACACAAAGAGTTGTTCTGATTTTCTGAAAGGCTTTGTTATGTCCAAATAGTAATGCAGCTGTCTATGGATGTCTAAGGAATGTAGCAGCCTTTCCCCTTTGTTTTGAGGGTTAGGGTAAAAGGTAGGTAAGTGTATGGCCTGATTTAAAGCTACCCTGGATACCACCTTAGGCATAAATGACTGGTTGGTTCGTAGGGAAACCCTGTCCTGATGGAAGATGATAAAGGGCTGCACAGCCATGAGGGCTTGTAGTTCCGAGACCCTGCGAGCTGAGGTAATAGCCAGAAGGAAAGCTGTTTTCCAGGATAAATATTGCAAATCTGTTGAGGCAGCTGGCTCAAAAGGAGGCAAGGTTAATTTTTCTAGAATGTAATTAAGATCCCAAGCAGGGATTGGTCGTTTCCTTGGAGGTCTTATATTCTTAGCCCCTCTGAGGAACTGTCTTAAGAGTGGGTGAGAGAATAAAGGTGGATCAGTGTTGTATTCTGCATAAATGGCTGAGGCATGGATTTTGATGGAGGAGAATGAAAGTCCACTGCTTAGCAGTTCAGCTAGATACTGTAATATTTGAGGTAAATTCAGTTTTTCAGGATCCTGGCCCTTTTTCTCATTCCAAGCGCAAAACCGTTTCCATTTTGCGGAGTAAGCCTTTCTAGTAGACGGCCTTCTGGCCTCCAAAATGACATGCTGCAACTCCTTGGAGAGTAGAGACTGCTGTGATGTTAAGGAATCTTCCATGCGGCCAGATTGAGTGTTTTCAGCTGACTGTGGAGAGTTTTGTAGCTGTGCTGAGTCAGAAGAAGAGGCATTAGAGGTAGGGTCCATGGAGGAGAATGCGTCAGGCTCCTCAGGAGTGGGTACCAGTGTTGTCTTGGCCAGTCTGGAGCAATCAGTATCATCTTTGGTCTGTCTGCTCTTGCTTTCAAAAGCACCTTGGGCAGTAGAGGAAGAGGTGGGAAGATGTAAACTGTCAGTGCTGTCCAACTGAAAGAAAGGGCGTCCACTCTCCAGGCCTTTGGATGAAATGTCCTTGAGCAGAATTTTGTTAATTGATGATTTTTGTGGGAGGCAAAGAGATCTATGTCTGGCCTTCCCCAAGCTTGGATTATCTCTGTAAAAACTTGAGGATGCAACTTCTATTCGTGTGGATCTGTCATATTTCTGCTTAGATTGTCTGTCAGCGTGTTTTCCATGCCTGGCAAGTACTGTGCTTGAAGCTCGATTTGCAACTCCAGAGCCATGCTCCAAAGTGACATGGCCAGCCTGCAAAGGGGGTATGAATGTGTTCCTCCTTGTTTGTTTATGTACCACATTACTGTGGTGTTGTCTGCTCTTATCAATAGTTGACCTGGATGCAGAAGGTCTTTGAAAGCTATAATAGCATTTATCACTGCTAGCATCTCCTTTTGATTGATGTGAAGGTGCTGTTCCTTTTGGGACCATCTGCCCTGAATGTACCGGTCTGTCATGTGCGCCCCCCAGGCGTAGTCTGAGGTGTCTGTTGTGATTACTTGATTTGCTTGAGGCTTGCAGAATGGTAGACCTGTGTTTGTTTGGCATGCTTGAGCCCACCATAGAAATTCCTTTTGCAAACATGGAATTAGTGGTATTATTGTTTCCAAACTGTGGCTGTGTTGAGACCATAGGTTTTTTAGGTACCATTGAAGTTTCCTCATATGCAACTTTGCACATGGGATTAGTAGAATGCAAGATGCCATGAATCCCAGAGCCTGCAGGATTTTCCTTGCAGTTAGCCTGGTACAATTTGCTAGTGTCTTGAAGTATTGAGTTAGTTGCCCCTGTTTTTCTGGCGTGAGATAGGCCATCTGGGTGTTTGTGTCCAAGTTGGCACCCAGGAAAATTATTTTCTGAGATGGCATCAGCCTGGATTTCTCTTTGTTGACTGTGTATCCCAGAGAATTCAATAACCTTGTTACATAAGCCAGATGTTCCAGAAGTATGTGTTTTCTGTCCGCTTGGATCAGGCAGTCATCCAAATAAGGGTATATTTGTATCCCTTGAAGTCTGCAGTAGGCAATTACTGATGCCAGGCATTTCGTGAATATTCTGGGCGCAGTAGATAAGCCAAAGGGCAATGCAGAGAATTGATAGTGGATTGAACCTGCAAGAAATCTGAGGTATCTTCTGCAGCTTTGTCTTATTGGGACATGCAGGTATGCCTCCTTGAGGTCCAGTGTTACCAGCCAATAATCCTTGCCCAGCATGGGAAGAAGCTGCTGTAAAGTGAGCATCTTGAATTTTGGTACAAGTAGAAATGTGTTTAAGATGGATAAGTCCAAAATGGGTCTCCAATCTGTTCCTTTCCTTGGTACCAGGAATAGTCTGGAATAAAAACCTTGACCTTGTTCGTGAGTAGGTACCTCTTGAATAGCTTTCATGCCCATGAGCTTTGAAATTTGTATTTGAGCCTCTGCCCTTTGATTGTGTGGCAGATTCGGCATGCCTCTCATTTTTGGAAAGGTGTGAAAATGAAATCTGTAGCCTCCGTTTATAATGTCCAGGATCCATTTGTCTTTTGTGACACTATGCCAATTTTTTGAAAATAATGCCAGCTTTCCTCCTAAGGGTGCTGCCATTTGAGCCTTGCTTGGCATGCAAAGGGGAAAGTCATTGGGTTTGTTTCCTGTATTGCTGTGAACTATCTTCGCCACCTCTTGGTGTTGGAGTTTGCCATTGTCTGCCTCTATACGATCCTTGAGATTGTCCTCTGCCCCTTGGGTGCCTGTATCTACCTCTTTGGGGCCTGTCCGAGGCTGGAAAGGACCAATTTTTTGAAGGCCAATTTCTACTAAAACGTGGTGGTTGTACCTGTAGAAAATCTTTAACAGTTTGCATAGATTTAGCTTTTTCTTCCATTTTCCTTAGTACCTCCTCAGCATTAGCACCAAATAATATATCCTTTTGTAAAGGAGCATCTAGTAATTTAGCTTTGACATGATCAGGCAAGGTTTGTTCCCTAAGCCAGGCATGTCTACGTATGACTGATCCTGTAACAGCAGCTCTACTTGAGGCCTCTAGAGCATCATAACCACATTGTAAGGTGTGTTTACCCACTTGTTCTGCACTATGCATCATATCCTGCAACTCCTTCAAATCTAGTTGTTCAGGTTGTGACATTTTATTTTTCAATTGTGATAACAGAAACTGTTGATATTTAAGCATATGGAACTGACAGTTTAAGGCCCTCATGGCTAGGGTAGCCGAGGTATATACCTTTTTTCCCCACCTTTCTAAGGATCTAGAATCTCTCTCGGAAGGTAATGGATTCTTAGCGGTAGAGGCCTTCATTCCCTTGGGGCCCTGAGAAATGGTTTCTGGGTCAGCAGTATGGCTTTTGTAAAGAAATTGGTGTGAGGTAGAAACTCTGTAGTACCTATCAGGCTTGACTGGGGCTGGAGGCAGGGAATCCGGATTAAGGCAGGCCTCCGAGTAAACATCATCAAGTATGTCCAAGACAGGAGGTATCGCCAGAGGTCTGTGCTGAGGTAGCAAAAGAAATTCCCTAAGCCTTTTCTTGGAATCTGAATAATCTTGGCCTTCCCAGTGGAAGTGTTCCCTCAAAGTATGCAAGATTTCCCCGAATGAGAAATCGTCTGGGGGAGATAAAGAAGGAATGGACTCCTCTGCATCGGAATCTTCAAAAGGGGAGTACGAATGTTCCTCCTCATCAGAATTCCCTGAAATAATGGAGCCCTGATCAGAAGAGGGTGATTCTTCCTCCACGCTGGGTCTCTTGTCTGGTGGGGGTTGGGAACCCCTGATAAGAGTAATTAAATCCTCAGCCATTTTAAGCATCTGCTTTTTAGGCATGGGGCCTGGAGATGGGCCCTGTGCAACAGGTCTCTTGGAGTACATGGCTGATTTAGACTTAGTAAAGGCCTTGATGGAAAAGGAAGAGGAAGGTCTGAAGACGCCATGGGTGGAGGTAGACCTGTCCACATTATGAGGCTCAACACTAACAGTGGCTTCGGTAGCTGTAGTCAAGGTGTGGGCCGAGGAACCTACGGCCTCGGTTACAGAGGACACCGCCAGAGAAGAATCATCGGCAGTCAGGGGCTGCGTAGGCACCTCACTGAGAACCGGACCACGTGCAGTCTGTTTTGGCGTGGTGTTGGTGGTGGCCGCAGATCTCGCATGTCGGTCCTTGTCCTTGCGTTTTTTTGGACAAAACAGGAGTCGGAGTCTCCGACGACATTATATAGTTAAAAGCTTTCCCAAAAAAGTGCTGGGTGAACTCTGGCCGATGCTTAATAGTGCGTTTATTGAAAGTAGCACAAAAGCGACAGCCCGAGACGTCGTGGTCTGGGCCTAAACAAGGTATACAGAGGGAATGGAAATCCTTATGCGGTATTTGCTTCCCACAAGAAATACAATTGTTAACTTTGTATGACATCGGTCTGAGGCAAGAAAAGTTACCCCAATGGGGTACTTAGCTTTAAAGAAGACTTCGGTTTCCAAATTTTCGTAATTTCAGGAGCTGGCACTTGCAAACTGCTTCATCTTCGGGCACCGTGCGGCAAAAAAGACTGAAGAAAATGGCATCGGCTGGTTCTTTTATACTCCTGTTGCACTGATGTCAGGGAAGAAGGCGACGACAACCGACGCCGGACCTAGACTTTGGAATTCGGCCGACCGAGGACCCGCCTGACGGCAGGAGAACCCATCTGTAATGACTGCAGCTGTATGCACGATGAACATCACTGAAAGGGAAGAAAATAAAACAAAGGCAATGGCCAAAGAACAAATCGTTCAACTTGGACGTATACCTGACAAATGTTATGGTAGATGGCAGCAATGGGGAAAGAGGAGAGTGGTGGGCAAAAATAAGAAGGAAAATACAGATAATTACATAGAAAATTGGGGGTTCTTCAAACCCTGTAAGAAAGAACAGAATATAGGTAAAGCTAAAGAGGATGGGGGGAAAGACATTGTTTTATTAAAAGAGACAAAACTGAAAATCAGGGAGGAGAGAAGATATTGTGTTTGACTACCCAAAAGGAGAGCAGGACACAAGGCAGGGGAAGGAAACAGGTGAATAGCAATTATGTTTTGGAGGGGACAACAATAGAAAAAAATGTCAAGGAAGGGTTGAAGATGCACACTGGACTACAGGAAACAAACAATGTGCCAAACAGGGATGAAGAAGGATTCTATAACTAACTGATGAAAGAGACATAACGTGCGAGAATACACTGTCATCACAGAATTGGTTAAAGACAGGTTTTGCAGAAGGAGGGACTATAACAAAAAGATGAGCCAAAAATGTGACCAAGGAAAGAAAGACAGATGCTGGATGGACATATGGAAGGAAAGGTATCCATCCAGGAGAGAGTACTCCTTTACACAAAACATTTTGGTTCAAGCAAGATGGGTAGGTTCTTATTTGTGGGGAATGAAATGGAAATTATGGAAGATATCCAAATACAGGAGAGACACATATCTGATCATGCAACAGTGAGACTTAAGGTAAATGAACAGAAAAAAAATGAGAAGGGGTAAAGTGGGCCAGTTATAAATGGAAGGAAAAAGAGGACTAGAAAAGACTGCAAAGATTAGTAAAAAGAGACAAAACAAGACAGTATCAAAGATAGGAACAAACTGGAAAAAGACTAATGGGATCAGATTAAGGTCACTGTTAAAGGGAAACTAATGAGTGAAGAAGTTGTTTGATCATTTGAGAGTCAGTGTTGAGAGGACTCAAAAACTACTTTCCTTGAATAGACAAACACAGGGTAGTTGTAACAGCATTACACAGAGCCAAGATGAGGAAAATCAAGAAGGGCGTTACTGAGTTGGTTAGAAAAAAAATATTCCACATATGCAGGAATAATCATGTGTGCATGTAATAAATATGTAGGAAGGATTGATGTGGAAGAGGTGTTAAAAGACATTAGAACTACTAAATGAGCATTGCTTCACTTGCAGCATTAAAGTTATTTTTGCAGACACTTTCCTGGTTGTTAAATATGAAAGCAAAGGTAATCCAGAAAGCTCGAGTTAGGTCTGGTATAAAACCTGTGGGAAATGTTTAAATCAGTTGCGAGAATATATTTCAATTAGAAGGATGATGATGGAGAATTAAACTTTTTCAGCTTAGTGTATTGGAATACATGCTAGAACAGAGTGTATTTTGCTTCTGATTGTTACTATCTGAGTCATCAGGATAACAATATATAGGTTCATACTAGGCTATCTGCCCTAGGGCATTTATAAGCCTAGCCAGAGTGTGTTTGGCTTTCGCCACCCATTTTAAAATAATTTTGCTATGCCCTTTTTCGAGGTTAGTATACTGTGTCTCTGTCTAACAGTGACACAGAAGTGATACCCGGGGTAAACCTACGATATCCCATCCACTCATCAAGATTCCTCTTGAAGAGAGTCAATGAGGGACTCTGCCTAACCTGCACTGGGATTTTATTCCAGAGTGAAGGGACCCTCTGGGTTATTAATCTGTCCCTCCAGCATGTCCTATTTATTTCAGTGCTGAGGTTCAAGTCTCTTGAGCGTGTAGCTCGATGGAATTTGGATTTTCTGAGGTGCAGCATGTCCATTAATTCCGGGTTGGACATGGCTTTATACGTCAGGCACAGATTGCCTCTGAACAGGCGGTATGCCACTGAGTAGAGCTGGAGTTTCTTTAACCGGGCAGCATATGGCATCTGTTTGAGCCCTTTGATCCTCTTGGTGAGGTACTTTTGGTGTCTTTCCACTTGCTGCAGGTGTCTGGTAAGGTACATCCCAAAAGGGGCACTGTACTCAATTATGGGCCTGATAAGGGATGAGTAAAGAGGCACGATGACCTCCCCTGATCTAGATGTGAATCCTTTCATGATTAGGTGGTCTATATAAAATGTTTTTCTAACCACTTTGGCCACGTGGATGTCAAATGAGAGATTGCTATCAATTTGGGTCCCCAGGTCCCTAATTACTTCTTCTGTACTTAATGGATTACCACCTATGTGGTAATTTGTGGGCAATTTGTTTTTGCCAAAGGGGATGACTATACACTTTTTGGCGTTTAGCTTGAGGCCATGGCTCTGGCACCAGTTGTCTGTTTCTATGAGGCCCTTTTGGAGGATGCTTGTGTCGGCTGGAGTGTTGATTATGGCGCCCAGTTTGCAGTCATCTGCAAACTTGGTCAGCCATAGTCCTTCCATGTTGGCCTGTATCTCTGAGAAATATATACCGAACAAGAGAGGTCCCAGGACTGAGCCTTGTGGGACGCCACTTGTAACTGGTTTAGAGTCTGACATGGCTCCAGCAATTCTAACCATGTGGGTTCTGTCCTTGAGCAAGTTTGCAACCCATCTAGTGACATAGGGGTTTATATTTAAGCTGGTGAGCTTATCTATAATGCCCGAGTGGGGTATTGTATCGGAGGCTTTTGCGAGGTCCAGGTAGGCTGTGTGGACCACCTTCCCCTCGTCAATGGCCTTAGTGACTGTTTCAAAGAAATCAACCAGGTTTAAGAGGCAGGATCTGCTCTTAAAGCCAAACTGGGTAGGATCCAGTTTCTGTAGGTCCCCAATATCTTTATTTATGAGGTCCATGATGATCCTTTCCATAGCTTTGCAGACCAAGCTAGTCAGGCTAAGGGATCCGTTGAGGCACCACCTTTGTGGAGAGGGACACTGTTGCTGTATGCCACTCTTTGGGTACATATCCTATTAATTCATAAACTGGAAAAGATTATTAAAGTTTTTTTTTTGTTTTTTTTTTTTACAGTTAATAACCCTGTAACTAAGATGAAGGAAGGAGGAGTTGGGCTAGTATGTGCAGTAATACAAAGTTAGCTGAAGTGTTTGTGTGGTCTGCATTGCTCTGAGTATCACTCATCTCTGCATTTAATTTTGATTTGAAGCTCTTTATTTAAAGTCTGATCACTTCTATTTTATATCTTATTCTAGTATTACATTTCTTTTGTTTTAGGTTTTCTGCTCTGTTGGAGTTTTAAAAGTTCTTTGCTAGGGTCAATTAAAAGAAGTTAAAGAATTATTCTGTAAACTGTGATTAGAATCAGTTAATTAGTGGGAGGAGCTGAGAGACAGCATTGCTCTTTTATTTAAAAAATATCTGTAGTTAGCCGAAGTCTTTGTGTGGTCTGCATTGATCTGAGTATCTCTCATCTCTGCATTTAATTTTGATTTTAAACTCTTTATTTAAGGGTTTATCGCTTCTATTTTGTATCTTAGTCTAGTATTACATTTGTTTTGTTTTAAGTTTTCTGTTCTGTAGCACTTTTAAAAGTTCGTGGCTAGGGTCAGTTAAATAAGTTACCAAAGAATTCCTCTGCAAACTGTGAACCATCAGTTGATTAGTGGGAGGAGCTGTGAGACAGCATTGCTCTTTTAATTAGAAATATCTGCAGTTAGCTGAAGTGTTTGTGTGGTCTGCATTGCTCTGAGTATCACTCACCTCTGCATTTAATTTTGATTTGAAGCTCTTTATTTAAGATTTGACCATTTCTATTTTGTATCTTATTCTAGTATTACATTTGTTTTGTTTTAAGTTTTCTCTTCTGTTGGAGTTTTAAGAGTTTCCCCTGCCACGTACCCGGTCCTTGTTGTGTTCTTAAATTTGGTGTTTTTTGAGTTGCCTGCCCCCCTACTATAAATCTAACTTTGAACACTCCTCCCAGTCCCTTCTCATCAGCTAGAGAGATCATTTGGGAAGGCCCACCCCTTAGTTTCTCAACCTTAAATTATTCTGTTTCATCCCTTCCCACTTAACCTAAAAGAAAATGTGCTTTATTAATCTGCTTTTACTGTATTCTTTCTACTTTATTTTGCTTTTGCCGTCTGCCGCATTTATTACTGCTTGTTAATAGCCTGGTTAAATTGTAACCATTATTCTAAGCCTTTTGGTTTAAGTACTTGGGCTTCAGGCCAGTTGTTTTACATTAAGAATGTTTGTGGTCTGCACTCTTGTGGCACAACAGGTAGCTTACATCCTTTTAAGTTGGGAGTTGCTGGTTGGTTTAGGGTTTGCTATTCTAAAAGTGTCTTAGTTCTGGTTTAAGCACTTGGGCTTCAGGCCAGTTATTTTACATTAAGAAGGTTTGTGCTCTGCATTCTTGTGGGAGGAGAGGGTAGATTCTGATTTCTGAGTTGGGAATTGCTGGTTAAAGGCTTATTGCGCCTGCTTATTTGAACTGTTTCTTTATGAAATTGGTGTCTCTTATTTACTGTAGTATACAGGAGATTCAGACCTGCTGAATCTAGCTTTGTTTGTATAACCTGAGTACTAATCCAGGCCATCATTTTTGGAAAGGGTTCCCCTGCACCCTAGTGGCAGGAGTGTGCAGTTAGAACTTGTCTGATTGAATACTGCTGGAACAGGGCTCAGTTTTGTGATTTATTATGGGTTAATTGGTTAATTTGGTCAGTTTGCTCTTGTTTGCTACTCTTATATTTAAGTGTGTATCTGTTTGTCCTGCATTAAATTGACCTAAAAAGAGTTTAAATATCTTTAGCATAGTCTGGTTACGGTTTTCCTGCAATCAGATCTGTTTATGTAATTCCTGTGTCTCCTGCTATGCTATCTTGTGTTGGCCAGGGCCTGCCTGCACTTAGTGGGAGTAAGAGAACTGGTTGGAACTGGTCTGACATAGGGTGTTGAGCTAAGAGCTCAGGGATAAGGGTTGATTAGCCAATTCCAATGTTTCTATTTTATTTTAATTTTTGTGGAATTTAAACCCAGCATTTGTGTGGGTTTGTGCTTGTTTGCCTGTTGTGCACTGCCGCTGTGCTGTTTTAACCCTTTGGAAGGCGTCTCAGTTGCATTTTTTCCCTTACCAGCACTCCTGTGTGAGTGAGGCCCTTGCCTGCAGCTACTGCATTGATTTTATCCAGCCCTACTAACACCTATAGGTATTCTCTTCAGATAGTACCCACTTTACTATCCCTGACCTCTCTTCCACAGACTCTGATAACCATGGACAGACTATTTCCTACAGTTTCTCCTGATAGTCTGGCTGATATGGGCATCCTGAGACACTGTAGCAACTGCCTTATGTACACAGACAATCCTCTACTACTACTACCACCTAGGAACACAACATGAAAGAAATGCAATCACATTAAGAACCTAGATTCCTTGCTGTCTCAGTCACAGAACCACACCTCTACCACCACCCACATCTGTACAACACTCTCCTACATATGCAGGGGTTCTCAACAAAAACATACCTAAACAAAAGAGACTTCTGAAGCAGAAACACACAGCAAGCATCATTCGTAGTACACATGTCTGTGTCTCGCAGCCTCTAAGGCCCAACCAAAAACCCAACATACTAGTTACAGAAGATTCTATCGTGAGACACACAGATGTGCCCCTCACCAGGCTAGAAAAAGCCTGAGAAAGTCACAGTAAGTTGCTTGTCAGGTGCTAGAATCTACCACATCACACATGCACTCAAGTCTCTTAACAACAGGTACTGTTATGACTCTGTCACAGTCCATGTTGGTGTGAATGACTTGAAATGTACCTCTCTGGACTATATGAAGAGAGATATGATTGAGCTTGCTGAATATGTGTCCCAAGCAGTTATGTCTCTAGCCTTAAGCAGCATCCTACCATCACCTAGAATAATACTGCAATGCAAACAGAAAATGATTGACTTTAACAATTGGCTTAGTTTTTGGTATCATTCCAAGGGGATCCAGTACCTGACAGCGTGGGAGGACATGACTGACAGACCACAATGCTTTGCTCTGGCCTTCGTCCATCTCCCCAGGGCTTTAGGCTTCTGGCAAAGGCTCTTGCCTTCCCCATAGTGCCTTTTTTAAGTAAAGTCATGAGCACAAAATTACCAACATGAAAAATTCTTATAAATGAAATTTAAAGGTCATGCTGCTAAACGCTAGGAGATTTAGCATGAAACTGCACTCATTGCAAGAATGTGACTTTTGTGCAGTCACTGAAACCTGGTTCAAAGCAGCAGACAGCACCCCAAGCTTACCAGGTTACTCATCCTACCATATTTTCAGACCCCAAATGGAGGGCTACAAAGCCAAAGGAGGTGGAGTTTCAATATTTATCGAAGACATGCACACCTCCAGGCTGGTCAAATGGCATACGGCACAGGAAACACTCCAAGTGCAGTTAACTGTTGACAAAACACCTGTTCAAATCACAGCTAGCTACAGACCCCCAACCATGGCTCAGCACACCCACTCCACCTATCTGGACTTACTTGAATCCATCAAGATTCAACCCTCTACCCTGATCCTGGGTGACTAACTACCCAACCATAGAGTGGAAGACCTACTCTAGCCCAAACATCAACACCCAGATGTTCCTCGATTTTGTCAATGCCAATGCACTAGATCAGCTGGTTGACACCCCTACAAGAGGTGAAAATATCCTGGACCTGGTCCTAACCAACATGATTAGCCACTGTAGCACTCCTACAGTGTCACCCTCTTTGGTAAGATCTGTCCATAAAGTGATCACTTTTGAAGTTAACATCTCCCCTGACCCCCCGCCCTTGTCAGGGTCAAACAAAAAAACTTTTCCAAACCTGACTACTATCACCTCAGAGAAGGTATAAGAAGCTTCACAGCCACTGTCCCTTCAGTTGGAACCAGCATTAATGTCCAAGCCTACACCAAAAAACTATACAAGCACCTACACCGCTGTATGGACTCAGCAATACCTGACAGGACCAAATCATCTTACTCAAGGAAGAGTAAACCTGTCTGGTGGACAGCAGCAATAAACAAACTCTATAACAGAAGGAAAGATTGCTGTCCAGGGTCAAGAAGGAGCAGGTGCCAAGTTGGAAGCAATCTCTCCTTTGTCTGAACAAGCAAATAAGGTCACTGATGAAATCCTCTAAGGCTAACATAGAGTCCAAATTGGCCACATCCACAAGGCCTTCTTCATATATGTTCACAGTCTCAAAGGCAAGACCCAAATCTGATCTGAACTGGTGGTCAATAACACCACACACAAATGCCACAGATACAGCCAACCTGCTGGCAGACAGGTTCAGTGAAATCTTCACCACCTGCCCCCCCCTCAGTACACCAGGACATCCCCAGCACCTGCCTCCCTCCCTTTATCACCAGGGTGTAGGTCCTTAATGCCCTCTCAAAGGCAAATAATACAGTCTCCATGGGACCCGATAACATCCCTGACTGTATCCTACATTAACTCAGGCATGAGCTCTCACCTCGATTAGACACCATATTCAGCCAAAGCCTGAGCACAGGCTTCATCTCAGCTGAATGGAGGACAGCCATTGTCATCCCTCTACACAAATAAGGCATAAGGCATGTCTGCAAAATAACTTGACTAAATTGACCATCTGGGCACAGAAGAATAATATGATGATAAATGCATCAAAAACTACGCATATGAGATTTGGGAGACATAAATTGAAAGGTGAATATTTAATACAGAACACAGTGATTGAAACTGTAGACTCATTTAAGGATCTGGGTATATTTATTTATTTTTAATTTATTTTACATTTGTTTACCGGGAAAGTCCGACTGGACACAGGTCCATTTTCAGCAGAGGCCCAGAGAGAAAAGCTCCATACTGCAATACATTACATGACAATAAAAAGCAGTAGAACATACATACATATGGCATATATACACATCAGGACAACATGCTAGTGATTAACAAACATACATACTGCATATATACACACAACAGGACATCATGCTAGTAATTAACATTTCTTACAGTAGACAGAGGTACATTTTTCTTTCTTTTGCAATTTTAAGTTCTGTAAGGTAAATGTACATGGGTTTGGAAGCTTTCAGGGGAGAAACTGTTTATACATTGCTGTACCCTGACAAATTCTCTTGGCAATTATATGGGTAGATTCAGCTATGAGTTTTTCTAATCATGTCAGCCAATTGGTTAATGATACTTATAGAACTATAGGTTGTAGAAAAGGTTTTATAAACTCTAGGAAATCAAAAATAATGAAGTGATTGTTTGTTAGTTACATTAGAAACAAACATGAGTATGGAATAACAATATGGAAACCTTATAAGAAAAGAAGCAGGACTAAACTCGAAAGAGTACAGCGGAAATATACCAATGGCATCCATGGATGTGAAAATTTAAGTTATTACAAAAGACTAAAATATCTGAACGTGTACAGTGTTTCTTACAGATATCTAAGAGAAGATCTTATTCAGGTATATAGGGCATTTAGAGACAGCTACCTCTGGGAATGTTTGGGGTAATCAAAAAGTACTAGAGAATAATCAGATAACCTATGTAGAAGATTCTGTAGGAATGAGAAGTGTACTAATTGGTTCTTTGACAGAGTAGCTGATGCATGGAACAGACTACCAAATTACATTAAAGCAAGTACTAGTTGAGATGTTTTTAAGAACAGCCTGGACACTTATGGGAACAAGTGTTTTAGTATGTTGGCAAGCCAGAAGTCATTAATGCCCGTGCTTGAAATATTTGAATGCATGTATGTATGTATACAAGTAATTCTGATCACATGTTAATTATATGCAAAATTAAGTGTACGTTATATAAGATTATATAAAATAATGACTCAGTGGGAGTGGAAACAGATTTTTACTCTTGTGATTACTGATATATTATGGTGCTTTTCCGTTAACGGGCCAACAGCTTTTTTGGCCTCGTTTTAATGTTGTCCTTGCCCTGCAACTGATCAAGCTTGTTGAATTTGCATATGTTTCTTACTACATTGTTTTGACTGATATTAGTACCCACTTCTCTTTTGCACAGAAGGAAAGTAAAACTGTGAGCTTGCTTTGTGTGAATCTCAAACAAGACTGGTTTGATTTGGTACTTTGGATTTTTAAACAAGAAATCTATGCACTGCTTAATTTTCTGTGATAATACATAAAATCAATTCTAATTTCGGCAACTTAATGTCCTTAAATTATGTTTATTATTCAGAACATGCATGCATGTTGCCAACTCAGTTGCGAATTAACATGGTCAAATCTTTTGCAGGGGTCACAGACATAAATAACCAGAAATGTTTTCCTCAGTATATGGCCAAAATGCTGCAAGTCTCAAATCTTGCCCTTCTAATGATAAAACAAACACTGTTCATACTATGCAGTCAATCAGCCTGATTGTATCTTTTATATTCACTTGTACCGAAATGCATGGGAGAACCCATTCTGGCTTCCAAGCATCAATAATTTATTTTTTAAAAACCTGACTAAATCTCATTTAGATTTTTAAGCTGTTTAAGTATTCTCTACAGTACCAGCAAAGTGACAGATTTATGAATCGCCTAAAAATATGCTTCAGACAAACGCGATGGACAGTTTTAACATATCACATCAACTGTTTATAAGTAACACATTTTTATAATTTTGTGAACAAAAGTTGCATAGCAATAGTGCAATCTTCTTAAAATACAACCAGTCTCTACCAAATTTGCCACCTCTTCCTCCAGGTACAGTGCTGTTACAGTCGATGTTATGAAAATACTCACTTCTCAAAAAGTTATAGGAACATAGCACTTTTATTTATTAAGATGCAGCTTAATGGAAGAAACTGCAGTATTCAAGACTGTTGCTTAATATCACCTCTGACACTCGATATTTATGGAAATATTGATAATGAACAAGTTTCCTTATGACAAAAACAAGTACTTCTCCGTTAACGAGGCCAAAAAAACTGTTGCCCCATTAATGAGAAATAACATGCATTTGAGGACAAAAACAAGAAATTTTCCATTAACGAGGCCAAAAAAACTGTTGCCCCATTAACGGAAAAGTACCTATATTATTAATGAGATTACAGATTGGAATGGGAATGAGGAATTTCTTAGGAAAGAGCTGAAAAATGGAACATTTTAAAAAAAAAATGGACAGTTAACTTGACAGGTATGCACCTCTTAAAAAGAGGCATAAAAGGCTTAATAAAAAGCAGGCCTCCATGGATGAATCTATCCATATATCCACAACCCCTTTTTCCATTATTGCACATGGGGTCAAGGTGTCACTTCAACAGTGGCAGTCATCTAGAATCAAGGTTCACACCGCTGTTCTTCCACACAATACCACACACACACTCACACTTGAGGCTAATTTAGACTGTCCAATCTACCTACTGCATATGCCTTTTGAATGTGGGAAAAATCAAAGCACCCTGAAGAAACCAAGTGAACACAGGGAGGACATGCAGACTCCATACAGATGGTACCCCAGCCAAGAACTGAATCAGAGAACTGCTTCCTGTGAGGCAACAATACTATCTGCTGCAGTGCTATGCTGCCATCCATGGATGAATAAGGAAATGAAAACAGTATAAGGGAATAGAAAAGAAAAATTGTCAGTGAAAGTTTACAGAATGTTCAAAAAAGGTTAGACAGGCCATAAGAAAAGCAAAAAGAAAATTGGAGGAAAAACTGAGTTCTAAAGTGCTGGTCAAAAAAGAAAAACCTTCTATAGATATGTGCAATACTGTACTAAAGAGCAGAAGTCTACAGCTAGGATTACAAACAGCGACTGAGCCTGGAAAAATATCTAAATCTATATTTACAAATTTGTAAGAGCAGCTAAGGAAGGACTTCAATAATACTGTTAGGAATGTCCCTCATAGTGATATTCATTGTGAATAATGCCCATTGATCTCAGAAGTAATGGTTAGGAAAGTTTTAAGTTTTATTAAAATGATAAGGCATCAAGGACAGATAATTTAAAATGTTTTTTTTTATTCAATACAAGGGTTAGTACTTTCTTGTTTCAACAATCTGTAGAATTTGAGGTGGTACCTCAACAGTGGAAGGGGGGTGTTGCCACCCCTATGTGGGACTTTAGAAATTAAGAACTAGAAGATCTATTAGTTTAACAAGTTTGATAGGCAATGGTTAGAAAGGCTGTTGACGGAGCTGAGAATTTTAAGGATAAATAATTATTTGGGCAATATTCAGTCACTGGCTAGTCACTACACTGACAAGATGCCAAGTAAGAAGTCTGGAAAAACAAGAGAAAATAAATGAGAAAAGAACTACTACTTCTGGAGAAGGGCCTTTCAGGGGTTATGCAAAAAAAAAAAAAAAAAAAAAAAAAAAAGATCAGGTTCCAGCCTCAGTACAGGAAACAGCTTCCAGTAATTTAGAGAAAAAAATAAATCAAATCCATTCAAAGATGTTTAAAGAAATTGATACACTGGGGAAATACATAAAGTAAAATGACAAAAGGCTGGAAGGACTAGAAGAAGCTTAAGTAGCTGATCAGATGAGCTGATAAAACCGCAGAAATCAGGCAATGAAATGAATGAAAGACTGTCTGAATATAAAGCTTCTCAAGAACAAGAAATAGTACAGCTAAAAGACACAACACACAGACAAAACCTAAGATTTACCACTGTACCAAATAAACTGGAAGGAACACACTACATTCATTTTATGAAAATATAAATAAATAATCAACTGGACTGGCATTCCACAGCAGGATCTGTTAACAGAATGGGCACACCATGTCTATGCTTCAAATTTTGCAATAATATCAACAGAAGGAACTGTTCCTGACAAAATATGGCAGAAGGGTAAAGTATTATCTACTGGGGACACCAGTGTGTTCATGGAAAATGATTAGTCACTGTACACCACGCAGTAGATAACCAAGTTTATCATTGCAATCAGAGGGTTTTGAAAGGCGAGATTCAAGCAGCTATATACAGATGTACTCAGAATACTTTTTTTTTCATGAGTAACAGACATTCTTGGATGCAGAACAGATGGAAGATGAAATAAAAAATTTTATCTAGCAAACAATGAGCCAGTGAGTTGAAAGGGATTCTACCTCTCATTCCTCTAGCAATGGCACACACTGAAATTGCTAGTAAACCCCCTTTTTTCAGGTTCCAAAGAAAAATGATTCAGCAACAGAACATAGCACACGAGCTGAAAAAGTAGGGAAAAAGCAAACTGTAAGTAATCTTATTATACAATGTAATTTGGACATGAGAACTGTGCTTTTACAAGAAGTGGAAGGAAGAATGGGAAAAAAGACTAAATTTGTGTGTTATTTTAAACTCGCTGTGGACTGTAAATTATAATTTCCCACTTTGACATTAATGTTCAGAAGGATAACAAAGGAAATAAAGAAGGAACTAAGTGAAAAAAGTTCCTTTTTTCTGAAGAAACACTAAAATTAGTACTTGAAGTGGCAAGTAGCTTGGTGAAAATAAAGGGAATCTGTTACACTGAAGAGAATACAAGAAGACGCATGTATATATATATATTTTTAATAATTCTTAATTGCTTGAAACAAAGTTTTTAAAAATTAATGATACAACTCTGAACATTTTGGTTTTAATTACCTAGACATATGGATGGAGCAATGGTGCAGCAGTTAATTTTGTTGCCTCAAAGCAAGAGGTTCTCTGGTTTGATTATTGGCTGGAGTACCTTCTGTGTGCAGTCTGCATGTCCTCCCTGCATTCATGTGGATTTCCTCAGGGTGCTCCGGTTTCCTCCCACGTTACAAAAACACGTGTCTGGACCATTTCTCCCAGGGCCTCTGCTGGAAACTGGCTTGTTCCCAGACATACTTTCCCGGTAAACAAATGTTAAATAAAAATAAATAAATAAATAAATTTGATCTACAGTGGATATGAAAAGTTTACACATCCCTGTTAAAATGCCAGGTTTTTGTCATATAAAAAATGAGACCACAATGAACAATTTCAAACTTTTCCCACCTTTAATGTGACCTATAACCTGTACAATTCAATTGAAAAACAAACAAATCTGTTAGGGGAAAAAATATTAAAAATAAAAAACTTACAATATGCTGGTTGCATAAGCATGCACACCCTTAAACTAATACTTTGCTGGGTATATATATATATCACAAAAACCTGGCATTTTAACAGGGGTGTATAAACTTTTTATATCCATTGCAAATTTAAAATTATTACAAATTCCAAATTGTCGAAAAATTGTGGTTCCTAATTTCACCTTGATATCCAAACTAGGTTTGACAAAGTAAAGAACCCCACATTTAACTTTATAAATATTTAGTCAATTATAATTTAACCTAAAAGCTACTTTACTAAAGTATACATTAAATTCCTTTATATCCTTTGTTGATGTTACAACTCATCTAATTTTAATATCATCACCATATTTTGCCATCCAGATATAAGAAAGCTTTAGTATCGGAGAAAAAAAAACTATATTAACTCTGGGTCCAGTACTGAGCCTTGTGGGACCCCTTTAAACATGTCAGCCCATTTAGACAGCTGATTCTTAACTCTAACTACTTTCTTTCTCCTACTCAGCCAGTTTGAGAAACAATGTACAATGTATACATTTATCATATTTTTATGCAAAACCTCAATAATTACATTATGTGAAATACTGTCAAAAGCCTTAGAAACATACAGATAAACCCTAATCCAAGGCCATAGTAACAGGGTCATTAAAACTTGTCAAATTATAGGCAAAATCATGTTGAGATAAATCCAACAGATGCTCCTTTACATCAGTAGTCAAGACTCAAGACAGACAGTAAACATCTCTCAAAACCCATATCCGCTAAGGGAGTTAGACTAATTGGCCTATAATTGGAGATATTATCCCCTGAACTATCCTTGTGAATAGGTAGAAAGGGGCATATATATGCAATGACACTGCATTAAAGATGGATGCAACAGTTGCAGAAATTATTGCAAGTTGTTGGGGCCCAGAAAACTATCCTGTCTTATGTGGTCCAAATATTTTCTTACAGTGTCCAAAGTAGAAAATGGACATTCATAAATATCCTCCAAGGTATCCTAAATACAACAACTGACAATATTTGTGGGATCACTGACAAGAAAATATTGAACTCAGCCAATTCCACTCCTTTATATAATACTTTTTTTATTCACAATAATAGGGCCCACTCCATTTTTCACCTTTAAATTATTGAACATAAGACTAAAATGTCTTTCTCTCTTGAGACACTAGACAAAAGATATTCCTCATACTTATATTTAGCTTTCAGTAATGAGATCTTCAATTTTCTACTAATTAAATTATAAGCTATTTTTAGCTGTAGTAGTCTTGCATCTTTTCCATATAATAAACTTCTACCTTTTTATTCAATAATTTAATTTAGAATCTGTTGTGCTCTACCAAGGCGGTGAGTAGGTCTCACATTTTCTGGGTAGAGTTTGTCTATACCAATTTAAATGTCTGCAGCAGGTACACTCAAAAGTATCCCACAAACTAACCAAATCAAGGCATTTCAAAAATAAAACAAATAAGTTCATGAGCTCATCTGTACTTAAATCAAATAATTTGGTTTTATTAAAAACAATCTTAGCCTTATGTTTTAAATCCATCCATCTACCCTCAACCCCTTTTTCCAATTTTTGCCATGGGGTCGGGGTGTCACTTCAACAGTGACGATCATCTCGAGCCAAGGTTTACACCACCGTGTGACTAGCCCTTCAGTGGTGGTTTATCCATACCATTCACTTGTACACACATTCACACTTACAACCAATTTAGAGTGCCAAATCCACACACTGCATGTCTTTGACATCTGGGAAGAAACCAGAGCACCCAGAGGAAATCCACACAACTGCAGGGAGGACATGCAGACTCTGCACAGAAGGCACCCCAGCCAAGAAATGAACCGGAGAACCTCTTGCTGTGAGGGGAATTTGTAATTACTGAAAAGTCAATGGCATTATGATCTGGATTACTCAAGGGGTATTGTTGGTTTATGCTCTATAGTCTAACATATTTGTAAATAATAAATCAAAAATACTTTTTGCCCTTGTAGGGAAATCTATAAGTTGAGATAAAGGTATGTAGTACACAAAGATCCACAAATAATTCTTCTATCGAAGATATAGATGTTCTATTCTTCTAGCCGATATCAGGAAAGTTAAAATCACCCAACAAAACTAAATTCTTCAATAAAATGGGACTGTGCCATTAAGATAACAAAGCACTGTTGATTATCAAATAACTACAGAAGAAGAATTTCCCTACTCTGGTCATCAACCAGAAGTCTAGCACTTTTCCACGAAGCCACAAAAACTCATACACCCCCCATCCTTTTTTTTCTAACAGTCATACAATTTATACGCAGGTAAAAAGACATCTGTACTGTTCCATGCTTCTGTTTCTACTACCACATCATAATTAGCATTTGCATAATATTTTTTTTTACTAATCTCTCTTTACTTCCCTTATCTTTTCTGCTTGTACTATGTGACCAAAGTCCAAAAAAGGATTCACTAAATCTTTATATTTTTCTGCCTCCATAAAATCTTAAATGAAACCTGTCCTTATCAAAATATGCTGCTCTTGAAAGTCTTGCCAATTACTACATCCAAGTCATTGTTAGTGCAAAATTTATACAGTCATTTATTAAACTGAAATGCTTTAGTAAACTAATAACCAGAGTGTGAAGGTGAGGTAACATTTCTGAAATACACAGATTAACTTTATTTATATTTAATTCAGATATCCATGATAAGTTGAACAATATTACACATATAATACAAAGGGGTGCCCACAAAATTATTAACACCCACATGAATAATTACTGACTCATAATTTTTATTACGTCCCAACAATCCTTTTTTATTCCCAAAAGAGTGTCTTGCAATTTACGACCACTGAGACATAAAACAGTGATTTTTTTCCCCCCTGACGACACTACTTAAAGGTCTAATACATTTTTGTATCACAGAATCTTCAATTAACAAGACACCTTCTTCTCTTCGATTGCTTTTAAATTTATACTAAAATTCTCTACCACTGCTCTCCTTTTAATATTTTTATTTATAGCTCTAACACACAGTCCTCTCTCTACTTTCACTATCACTCCTTAACCTTTTCCTAGTATAATAGTTTGTCCTTCCCCTAAACTCATCAACATACTGATCACAATATTCTGTAGACTCAGACCTGTCAATAAAAATATTAGTCCATTCACTATCCTAGGAGTAACACTGCTGTCAGTTTGTGTCCCAGAACTTAGATACTGATGTTGATTAGTGTTTTATCTAAAAGTTTCATCTACCACTAAATCATTAACTGAACTATAATAGGTCTCTGAGTATTCCCATCTGATGTACACCTATCATTAGAGTCTGGCTCATTTTTATCAATACCTAGAGGCAACATTTGAAAATTCCCATTTGTCACAACCATTTCCTATCTCAAGCTTCAATTTCAGACTTTAAAGCAACAAAATTAAGACAATGCTGACAGAGACTGTTATCATTGCTCACAAAAATACTGGCAGTCATGCTAAACATTAAACATTTATAAAACTGCAATACTGCCTTTTCCTCCAATAATGATAAAATCCAAGTATTAGCTAATTTATCCATTATTTAAATGAAGTGTTACTTGTCGGTACAACTGCCCCAGAAAAGAAAATAAGCAGTACTTTAAAATATTTAAGAACAAGACAAATGCAGCATTCTCAACACACATGCCCAAGAAAAGAAAGAAAACAAACCATACTAAACAGTAGTTAATACGAAGGTAAGGTACAAATATCAATGTTACAGGAGACACAGTTGGATAGAAATGACCACGTGAATTTGGCAAACAAAAGATTCCAGAAATATTACTCAGCAAAAAATCAGGGACAAAGGAAAACAGGGGTAATGATCCTGATTGCAGAAAAGGCTCTAATAGTGATAAATAGAGAGATAAAAGTCAAAAAGTGTAGATTTGTGGTAATGAGAGTTTATTGGCATGGAATTGAGGATTACAACACGTGTTATTTATATTCCATCTAAAACTGCTGTTACGGTGGTTAAGGTAATTAGCTTCCAGTAGGGAATATCATTCATGGGGACCTGAACCCAATATACAGCAGGGAAGATGCATCAAGGGGACCTAGAAAGGAAAAATGTAACTAAATCACTGATCCCACAGACATTGCCAACATACTGGCAGACAGGTTCAGTGCAAACTTCACCCCCCTCCCCCCCCTAAAGAAGAGATAAAGTACAGTTTTGTACCAATACCAAGTATATGGCTGGCGTCGGTCAGGCGCAGCGCGACTTCAGCGTCAATGTGCTGCTGAACATAACTTCACCTACACAACCAGGAAGGAGGGAGGTGACTGCAGCAATGTGATGTGTGGATCAACATCTACATTTATGGTAGGTACAAAACTGTACTATGTTCTTCATTCCACATTGCTGCAGTAGACTTAGAGTAGAGAGGAAGGTGGTCAGCTGGAATCTCCTTGCCATGATGGGAATAACAAACCCAATCCACCGAGAAATAGTTTGTTTTGACACAGGCTTGAAAGAAACAAACAATGTGTACATCTAAAGTGTGCAAAATCTTTTACTAGAAACCACTTTAGGCATAAAGGAAGGATTTATGCGTAATGACGATACCCTATCCTTATGAAATTGAGATCCCAAGCAGGACAAAGGATGTGAAAACAATGGTGGGTCACAATCATAGTGAGCTGAAATTGCTGCAGCATGAATCTTAATGGAAGAGAAAGACAAACCTTTGTCCAATAACTCAGTAAGATATTGAAGAGCCACACTCAAATTAGGCTCAAATCTCCAAATTCTTAGCTGCAGCCCAAAATATAAATCTCTTTTTCTGCATACACTTTCCTTGTACTAGGTCTTCTGGCTTCCATAATCACATTTAAAACTTGTTGAGGAAGTTGAGACCTGCTGCCTTTAAAACAGAACATGCCAGGCTGTTAGATGAAGAGAGTGAAGCTTGACATTGAGCAGAGCCGTCCTTCTGAGACAACAGATGTGGAATCAAGGGTAAAGGCCATCAGACTCCTCAGTAATGGGTACCAGTGCTGCGAGGCCAATCTGGAGCTATTAAAATCATCCTCTTGTCTGACCTTTAGAAGCACCTTTGGAAGAAGAGGCAGAGGTGGCATGAAGATTTTTCCAACTGAAAGAAAGAGCATCCACTTTCCAAGCTGTGTGATGAAACCTCTTTGTGCAAAACTTTGGCAGCTGGTGGTTTAGTGACAGATCTATGTCTGGAGTTCCCCAGGACACTGTCAATTTTTGAAATACATGAAGATCCAGTTTCCACGGGATCCATGATTTGTCTGCTTAACACATCTGCTAAGGAGTTCTGTGCTGCAGAAACCTTGCCTGAAGAGTTAGTTGCAAGCTTAGCGCAGTCTCCCATAAAATCATTGCTTGCCTGCACAATGGGTAAGAATGTGTTCCCCTTGTTTGTTGATGTACCACATGACAGTTGTGTTGTCTGTTAGAATCAACACCTGCCCTGGAAGAAGTAACTTCTTGAAAGCCATTAATGCAAACTGGACTGCTAACATCTCCTTCATGTTGATATGTAGATGCTGTAGTCTGGCAGGCCACTTGTCTTGTATCCACTTTCCATTTAGATGAGCTCCCCAAGCAATGTCTGAGGCATCTGACATTCCTGAGCCCACCACAAAAACTCCTTTCGAATGCAAGGTATTATTTGAATGACAGTGTCCAAATCCTGGCAGTGCTGTGTCCATACATTTTGAGATAACATTGTAGCTTCCTCATATGCAGTTTGGCATTGGGAAACACCAGAATACAAGATGCCATGAACCCTAAGGCTTGAAGGACTGACTGAAGAGATAGTTGATGGAAGTAACTGGAAAGATTCTTTTGTTTGTAAGGCCATCTGGGCTGCGGTATTCAGTCTCACACCCAGAAAGCGCATGTCTTGAGAGGGTACTAGACTGGACTTTATTTCGTTCACAGAATACCCTAGGCATCTTAGCACTGCTATGACATATTCCAAATGCTGTAGAAGGTCTTCCTTTTCTTGAGCCAGAATCAGGCAATCGATAGATTTGAATTCCTTTTAGGGTGAAGTAGGCTATCACTGGAGCCAGAACCTTTGTGAATACTAGATAAGCCAAAGGGCAATGCAGAGAACTGATAATGAGAATTTCCAGCTCGAAAGCAGATACTTTCTGCAACTTAGTCTTATAGGCACATGAAGGTAAGCTTCCTTGAGATCTAAAGTTACCATCCAGTGATTCCAACATTTTGAACTTGGGAATGTCCAGATAAGTGTTGAGGATAGATAAATCCAAAATTGGTCTCCACGTGTTCCCCTTCTTGGTACTAGGAACAGGCGAGAATAAAATCCTAGGCCCCTGTCTGGCACAGGAACCGGCTGAATGGCCCCTATTTGGAGCAACTGAGAAATTTGCTTGTGAGCCTCTTGTCTTTGTAGAGGAGGAATGTCTGGCATGCCTTTGAAAGGAGGCAAGGTATGGAAATAAAACCTGTAATGGTGAATGATATCCAGAACCCATTTGTCTTGGGTAATTAAATCCCAATTTTCTTTGAAAAGAGACAGTCTTCCTCCTAGAGGTGCCGCCAGGCGAGGGTACTGGGCATTGAAAGGGGGGGGGCATTGGGTCTGCTGCGAAAGGACTGACCCCTGCCCTCACTAGAAGCCTGAGCAGGTGAACTCCCTGTCCTAGCCTAAAAAAACCCCTGAGCTCTGCCCCCTACCGTCTAGACCTACCTCTAGACTGGGAATCATAAGCAGGATAAGTCCATGGCTGCACCTGCAAAAATCCTAACAGTTTGCATAGACTTAGCCTTGTCCTCCATCTTCTTTAAAACTGCTTCCACAGGCGAACCAAATAACACATCAGACTGTAAATCCTTGTCTTAACATGCTCAGCTAAATTCTGATCTCTCAACCAGGCGTGCCCTCGAAGAATAACAAACCAGTGGCAGCCACTCCTGGAGGGCCTGCACAGCATCAAAACCACATTTATCAAATGTTTACCCACCTGTTCAGACACATGAACTAAATCCATCCCTGCACAGTCAATACTTCCCAGAGCATCCACCTTAGATTTCAACTGTGAAAGATAATTCTGATATTTTAACATGTGAAACTGACAATTCATGCCCTCATGGCTAAAAGTGAAAAGTATACACACACTTTCCCCATCTATCCAAAGCCCTTGCCTCTTTATCAGGAGGGACAGGATTTTTAACAACTGAGGGGACTCTTAAAAGATACTTATGAGCTTCAGGCACCCTATAATACCTATCCGGTTTAACTGGAGCAGGAGGCAAAGAATCAGGATTCAGGAAGCCTCTGCAAAACATCTTCCACCACATTCAAAACAGGAGGGAATCAGAGAAATCTTGGCCTTCCCATTTAAAATGCTCCTCATGGAATGCAAAGTCTCTGAAAATGAAAAATCCTCAGGAGGAAGCTGAAGGAGTAGAATCATCCACATCAGAATCAGAATAAGTAGGGAACTCCTGCAAGTCTTCAGCCGAGACTCAGCCCTCCCGCATTGCTCAAAACTCTCAAACTCAGGTTCCACCCTAGGCCTCTTATCAGGAGGGGCATAGAACCCTTATCATAGTAATCAAATCTTCTGCCATTTTAAGCATATGTTTCGAGAAACCCCCACTGAAGCAAAACTTGGCCTGCCCTAAGGAAGCCTTGGGAACAGAAGGGGAGGGAAGTGAGGGAGAACAGCCACCTGAGAAGCCCCTCAGCCTGGCCTACTTCCTGAGAGGAAACATCCTGTAACAGTAAAGAAGAAACACCTGGCAAAACCTCTGGCTCCACTGAGTTTTTCTAAAGAACCACTGATGCCTGGGACGTTCTTTCCCCCTCTCTGCTGTTTGTTGTTTGTTCTAGCCGTTTTAAGCCGGCGCCGGAGCATTCAGGCCCTAAACAAGGTATACACAAAGTATGGTAATCCCTATGAGGTATCTGTTTCACAAGAAATACAGTTATTTACTTTTCTGACATCCGTTAAATACTGAGGCAAGAAAAAACAAAATAATCCCCAACGGGCATTTCTAAACTTTGATTGACTGCAGCAATGTGGAATGAAGAACATCTATCCCAGCCAAGTGTAGCCTCCCAGACATCTCAAATGCGCAGGTGAAAGCTGCTCTCTCTAAAGCTAAAAACACAGCATCAATGGGACCGGATGGTGTCCCCGGCTGTGTGCTACACGAGCTAAATGAGGAATTAAACCCGCACATAAGGCAACTGTTTAATCATAGCCTTACCACAGGATACGTGCCCAAGGAGTGGCGTACGGCAGCTGTGGTCCCACTCCACAAAGGCGGTGCCTCTACGGACCCTGGTAATTACCGCCCCATAAGCTTAACACGTCTAGTCTGCAAAGCTATGGAGAGGATCATAATGGAACTCATAAACAAAAATATAGGGGACTTGCAGACATTGGACCCGACCCAGTTTGGCTTCATCAAGGGAAGATCATGCCTTTTGAACTTGGTCGACTTCTTCGAAACAGTCACCAAGGCCATTGATGAGGGAAAGGCAGTCCATACAGCCTACCTTGACCTTGCAAAGGCTTTCGACACAATACCCCACTCGGGTATTGTAGAAAAACTTACCAGCTTAAATGTAAACCCATATGTCACAAGATGGGTTGCAAACTGGCTTAAGGACAGAACCCACAGGGTTAGAGTTGCTGGCGCTATGTCAGACTCCAAGCCAGTCACAAGTGGTGTCCCACAGGGCTCGGTCCTTGGCCCCCTATTGTTCGGCATCTACTTCTCAGAAGTACAGGCCAACATGGGAGGACTTTGGCTGACAAAGTTTGCAGACGACTGCAAACTGGGCGCCATAGTGGAAAGTGCATCGGACACGGATATCCTTCAGAAGGGACTCACGGAAGCAAATAGCTGGTGCCAGAGCCATGGCATGAAGTTAAACGCCAAAAAATGTATAGTCATACCCTTCGGGAAAAACAAGGTAACCCCAAGCTACCATATAGGTGGCAATCCACTAAGCACAGAATAGGTTATCAGGGACCTGGGGACCCAGGTTGACAGTGGCCTTTCTTTTGACACTCACGTTGCTAAAGTGGTTAGAAAGACCTTCTACATTGCCCACCTGATCATGAAGGGATTCACATCCAGATCTAGTGAGGTCATTGTTCCCCTGTACTCTTCACTTATCACACCAATGATCGAGTACAATGCCCCATTCGGGATGTATCTCACCCGACATCTGCAGCAATTGGAGAGACCCCAAAAGTTCCTCACCAAAAGGATAAAGGGACTCCAAAATCTGTGATATGCTGCCAGAATGAAGAAACTCCAGCTCTATTCAGTCGCATACCGTCTGCTCAGAGGTGACATGTGCCTGACATACAAGGCCATGTCCAACCCGGAATTAATGGACATGCTCCACCTCAAAAAATCCAAATCCACCAAAACCACTAGAGCAAGCGACTTAAACCTTAGCACGGATATAAATAGGACGTGCTGGAGGGATAGATTTATCACTCAGAGACTCCCTATGCTATGGAATAAAATTCCGGTCCATGTGAGGCAGAGCACCTCGCTGGCTCTGTTCAAGAGAAATCTTGACCTGTGGATGGGAGATCGTAGGTTTACCCCGGGAATCATCTCTGTGTCACTGCTGGACAGAGGCACAACAAACTAATGGGCACAGTATTTTTTCATATAAGGGGTGGCGTAAGCCACAAAAATTTGGGCTAGGCTTATAAATGCCTTAGGGCAGATAGCCTAGTATAAACCTATGAACCTATAAAGAGGGCAAATTTCTAGAGAAATATGTGAGAATATTTAGAATGGAAGATGTGCAATTACTAGTAGGAATGCAGACATAATTTGCATATTATACTGTAATATACAATAACCAGGCTAGACTGAGCATTCAGAAGTGCATTAAGACACAACCAATAACTATTTAAGACAAAATATCAATAAAGACTCAGATAAAAATTAAGGTGATCAAGTAAAAATGAAACACTGGCAATTTCCTACTTATATATTAAGAAGATGACTTTAAGGAAACAGTAGTAAAAACAATTCAAAACTTGTTAGGGAATGTACAAATTTCTTCAGAAGGTTCGGCTAAACAGTGGGATAAAATGAATTTTAAACATACAGTAGTAATGAGATAGAGCTATAGAAAAGGAGCAATAGGAATTATGTAGAGAGATAATCAAAAGTTAAAGGAATGCAAATGAAGGGAAATCTCAAGGTGCAAGAAGAGGGGGCAACTGTTGAGTGATAACAGAAAGATTATTTGAATAATATGCATGAGTTTAAAAAAGCTTGCTGTTAAGCAAGCATTTTATATAACAACCTCAGTGCACAAAACCTATTAGCATGATTTCTTAGGTAGCAGAAAACAGAAAGGGATCTTGCCAAGCTCAAGAAGTCTAAGACTAGAAAAATGAGCTGAGATGCCACCGATTTCTTAGAGATATTTTGGCTGTTCAGTGAAACTCATGCCACTGATTTATTACAGATATTTTGGCTATTCAGTGAAACTCCACATAGGCAGAGGAATAAGGGAATCAAGAAAAGACAGAAATGAAAAATGTTATGCCAGACTTAAATATACCAAGGTTAATGGAAGATGAAACTCAAGAAATAATATCTATTATGGGAGGGCATGAAATAAAAATGGTGATGTATAATCATTCAAAAGGGAAGTCCTCAGGAACAAATGGTACTCCTGTAATAATTTTGAAAGTTAGGAAGGAAAAACATGATAAAGATCTTGAAGGTTTTGTTTTACAATACTTTTAAAAGAATAGAAAAATATCAGCATCTTGGAAGAAAGCTGTGGTGTGTGTCTTACTCAAAAAGGGAAAAGACCCTTGGGTCTATATCAGTTCAGCGAAAACCCCTTTACGTGAAAACCTAAACAGTGACCCCTATACCTCGAACTGTGAAAATCCCTGAACGCACTAAACCATGAAAAATAAAATATCGAACTGTCATAGTCGGCCAACTCCATCACCGGCTATTTAGTAAGTACCCCAACAAAATAAATAAACCACATACATACACTAACCAAACCCTACAGACATACACCCAGACAAAAGAAATAATCCACATACATACATTTAACAAAAACACTACACTAAACCCCACATACACAACTATCTATGCACTATCCTTGACCCCTCCCTAACCCTAAGGTCTGTAAGTACCGCACACTTCCCCTACAGACATACACCCAAACAAAATAAATAACACAAGTACATACACTTAAAAAACCCTACATCTAACACTACACTAAATTTTACATACATTGCCTATCTATGCACTTACCTTAACCCAAATCCTAACCCTAAAGTCCTATCACACACTTACCTTATGGAGCTATATTGCAGATGGGCCAACCAAAACAAATTGACATTTCGGAATTCACAGTTTTGGACGTTCGAGGTTTACGTAATTCGTGCAATTCAGTTTGACGTATTCATATTCACGTAAAGGGGTTTTTGTTGAACTGATACAGACCCAGACCCTTTGAATCTAACTTCATATAGACAACTTTCAATTATGAAAAATGACTACAAAGTATTTATGTTTATACTAGCTAAGAGAATGGCTAAACTGTTACAGTATAGATCAATATGGTTTTCTGGAGGGGAAACAAACATTTGGCCACATTAACAATGAGTATAATTCAAAAGGAAGCAAACTACAAGAAGACCCTATTATTGTTGGTAGTTCTTGATGAAGAAAATGCACTTGATAGAATTAGCTGGGATTTTCCAAGTAAGGCAATGGCAGTATTTTAAACTTCCTGCTATAATAATGCGGTAATTAGGAAGATATACGTACAAGAGGCAAGAATCAAAGTGTAAGGGTTCCTCTCTGAAAAGCTAGGTCTGAATGGAAGAACCAAGCACGTGTCCTTTTTATCCTTTATTATTTGCCTAATATTTACAAGCCACTGGCAAACTAGATGAGGGATTCACAAATTAAAAGGAAAATATTAAATTAATTATTCTTATTTGCAGATGATATTTTTGTATTTGATAAATCCAGAAAACTATATTTCAATGTTGTGAAACATTTTGGGACAGTTTCACATTGTTTCATGATACAAAATAAATTAAAATTGAACAAAAACTAAAATACTGAACTGTGTTTCCATACATGAACTAGTTCAGCATTAAGATATTTATGGGGATATGATAAATTTAAGAATTTAGGTGCTTGGATTAAGACTTACTCTATTATGGCAGCTAAGGATTTGTGTGAAGAGACAAAGCAAAAAAATAATACACAAAGTGAGCTCTTGACAATCGATATAGAGAAGGTATACGCAGTGAAAATGTTTTAGTTCTTTAGTATTGTATACCGGTCAGACACACACACACACACACAAATATATATATATTTTTTAAATCAACCAGAGGAGAAGGTGTGGACCATAATTACCAAAACATTGATGGAATTTATTTGGGTTCTCCTAACAGAACAAGATGGTTTAGGATTTGGATTACCATATTTGAAGGGATACTTTAGAGATGCACAGTTAAGATTTATACACCCACCACATGTAAAAGACAAAAAAAAAAAAAGACATTCAAACAAGAGTGAGTCACAAAATAAGGCAAGATTAGGACTTTGGATACAGGCATTTAAGGAGAACAGAGTAACAACCTTACAGAATATAATACATACACAGTAACAGAAAATATTTTGAGAACTATATGTGAATAAAGAAAAGCAAGGTCATGAACAGGATGAAGAAGTAAAAGCACAGAAAATAGGCAACACAGACCTGAAATTTACCGGTGACAATTAGCAAAGGAACTAAGATAACTAGGTTGGGAAAAGTCAAAGAGTGGGATGAGGCCAAGAAGTTTGGACTGCAGATTGGAGACTGCCTTCCCTACCTTGGTAAAAGAGTATAGGCACCGAAAAAGGGATAGGGGAGTGTTACACAAAGATTTATTCATTTCAATTTGTTAATAAATACAAAAGCCCAGCCCATATTCCACAACTGATCTTGTTAGAGTGATATAAATAAATCATGGCACACTCAAGTCTTTAGACAGGATAGTTCTTAAAATCATCCTCAACAGAAAATAACACATTTTTAAAGTATCACTCACTTGTCCATCAAATCTCATCCTTGCATTAACCATAATTCCCAAGTCCACAAATTCAAGGCATTCACCAATACAGTGATTATCTAAGTTAAGTATATACACAGAATTTGATTTACCTAACCACCACGAGACTAGTAATCAAAGGCAGAAAGGAGGTGATAGATGCTGGAGACGTCAGGAGGAAGATGTATGAATTATAAATATGGTTTGGGACTGTGGGTGTGCAAGAAATCTAGAAGCAAGCACACAAATTATGAGGAGACCTATTTCAAAAGAAAGCACAGCATACTTGGAGATTTGGTATCTAGTATATAAAGGGAGACAACAGCATCAGGGAAGAAAGAGAATAGCATTATCAGACAGAAGTTAAAACTATCATCACTCAAAAGTAGAAGGGAACAAAAACAGTTTACACAAGAAGTTCCAGGAAATGGGGAGTAGATGCCAAAACTAACTAGAATGTGGAAAGGGAAAAAAATCAATGAAAAGCGGCATTAGAATAGTTTATGGGTGAAGGCAATAACAAGATGAAGCAGAGGGATGGGTGAAGGCAATACCAAGATGAAGCAGAGGGCAAACCCAAAAAGAAAGAAGAGGGTAGGAAAAGGGTAGGGTATGAAGTAGCCAAGCACTGCTCTACTGCACCATGCATGAAGACTGCATCTGAATGAACTATACTGTATGGACTTAGGGGACAAAAACAGCTACCTCTCTGCAAAGGAGAAAATTTAAGTTCAACTGACTGTACAGACAGAACGTGTGCTGTTCACCCAAAGAAGATTAATGTTGCAATTCCTGATCCTGTTAACTGACTTTGTCTAGTGATTGTAAAAGTACTTATTATAGTACAGGTTCTAATTCAGTACCAAGTTTCAGAACTGGTAGCATTCTAATAACAATGAGTAGATGTGAAACTGAAGTACCAAATCACTTCTGAAATTGCACTGCAGTGACAGAGACAAATAAGTTAACTATGACATTTCTTATTAGTAAGTTATTTTCAAATAGTTTGCAAATAATCAAACTGCTTGCATTCACCAACAATAAACATTTTGCAGGATAAGTCCAGATGTTGAATATATAGTACCATCAGGTGTGCACCTTCATACTTCATAATTTCAAAAGAAAAAAAAAAAAAAGATTACTTTTCTTTTTTCTCTTAAGGGGTAAATATGATGATAATGATATAAAACTAGTAGAGTGCCTGTTAACACTGTGAATAAGTACTATAATTGCTACCACTTTAAGATTATTGGCATGACACTGCCATTTTATATGCATTGCATTAAGTCATGGGGCAGTCTGATTGTGATGACTAAAGTGTTACCATAATTGTTGTTGAATAGTCATGCACAGAATAAAAACTACCTGTTTAACTACAAACATGGTATATCCTGGCACTTTCAAACCCACCAATAAACTCTACTGGTTAACCACTGATAATCAGCATAAGGATATGTACCTGTAACTTTATCCTGAACTTATTCACATATGTCATCGTGACCAGTCAGGGCTTTCCTAAAAGCATCTATACTAGCCTTATGCACGACTTCCAGATTTTTCAATCTTTGTGCCCAGATCATACATGAAAACTCAGCAAGGTAATTATCTGTCACATTTATAGACAATTAAAAGTTATCACTGTGCTCCAATAATACAGGAAAACCACAATTAGGTATTCAGTGTAGAATTGCAAGATTTGTCAGATTCATAATTTATTCTGTTTTGTTTCCACAGTTACATAGTAAACGTGAATCATAAAAGATACACCCAAACTTTAAAATACATCTAACCACTGCTTTCTACAATTAAATTATTGCCACAGGTCATTTTGAGTAACAAATTTGCCGTCTGCCTTCCTTCATTATCTGGTTAAGAAACAGGAAGGTAATTTGCATGAAAGTATACCCAAATTATCACGTTGGGTTGCTTACCTGTAGAAAATTGCCAAGCAGTTGTCTTCTTGGACCACGAAATTCTGCTGAGGAATGCAGAGCAGCAGATGCCCAGTAAAAATACCCAGTTCCTGCAATGAGGGGGAAGAGAACTGCAAATGTGCTTGTTCTCGGCTTCGTCTTTCTCTTTTTCAACAGGCTGCCTGCCAATGAAGCATAAGTAGTTATTTTTTAATTATTACTAAAATGCACCCAGCTGACGTATCGGTCAGCACAAAAACATATGTTTTTTTTCTTTTAATCATCAAAACATCGTGCTCAATAAAACAAATGTTATATATGCAGTAAAAATGCTAAAGCAGCCTGCCCATGCCACTCATGAGATGAGGTTAACCACTAACCTGACTGATGGAGACCAAAAGACCAGGAAAGTAAGAAATGGCAGAATGACAGGCTTACCTTTTTGATTATGAAGGATGAGACAGTGCAATAGGGTAAGGATATTACAACATCTAGGGAGATTATGGGCAAGGAGCTGGCTCTCCACACATTAGAACATATACTCTTCTTGTAAGTGGTAATGATACTGATGTCTGAACCTGTGGAAATGGATGTGGTAAAAAACCAAAAACTGTCCAACATCAACAGATGGTTGAAGAAGGTGGTAGCAGTCATATGTCTCTGTACTCAGAAGAAAACATCCACATGTGTATAGGTGTGTGGATATATATGTATATGTATATATATATATATATATATATATATATATATATATATATATACACATCCATATATATAAACATTTAACAAAAAGCATTCGTCTTATTTTATCTTAAATGCTCATAAATGTGCATGCTGAATAAACAAACTGCTGATTGCAGTGTCAAAATCCTTCTACCAGTGTGGTATAAAGAAGTCATGAATACTTAAGAAGAACTCATTAAAATATAGCCAAATGCCTTTCATGACACACAGAAAAAACACATCAATCTAAAATGTAAGAAAAAAAATTTAAATTAAAATCACAACCATTTCTATCAGCTGAGTTACTTTCCTTGCAGTTAGTACAGGCAAATATACATACAAACAAAAGCATGGAAAGCACTAAAGTGATGGACAAAGTCAACACATTATACACTACAATACAAAATTAAAAAAAAATTCAAACTTAACCAGGGTTGTTAGAATTGCAAGTGTCCTCACATACATAATAGGATGTATAGATACTCCTGAGTTCCTAACATAACAAAAGTGAAAGAAAATGAATTTGCTAATATACTGCACAAGTATCATGGGTGAACATGTAGAGCTCGATCTAGAACAAGGCAACTTGGGCAGGTGCCTAGAGATCACTGGAAGCTGGGGGGCTCAGCCTAGCTTAATAAAAATGCTCTCTCAGTCCAGAAGTACACATTGGTATTCCTTTTAGTACATACTTAATCGATCTGGTTAAGAAACTTGCTCAGTCACACAGTAGGCAAATGGAACAAGAATGAATCAAACCCTGGCCATTCCCCTGACTACAGAAAGTAGCTCATTATATGCTTAGAGCTTTTATCCGCTGCACAAACAGCCAGATCTTCCTTACCATCTTTATTTTCCAATAATTAATTTATGCCCAGTAGAAATAACCAGTTCCTGCGTGCCATTAGTCATTACAGTTTCACAGTTGTTCAGAAAATACATATTAAGTTAATTACAGTTGTATGGCATGTCAGGCTCTGCTTTACTAACAAACTGCTTCCTTTAAGTCAGACGTACAGTCTGCGTGCCTTTTAGCAAGTCACTCAGACAGTGCTCCTGGGTCATCCCTGAAAAGTAAATAGGTAAAATAAAATTATATTTAAAATGTGGCTTTATCCAGAATTTGTCAGCAAAGATAGTGAGATGTATTTTTGTTCATTCCTTGTAAATATTTGTATTTTTCTAGAAACTTGTGGATTGCAGTCATTAAATGATGGCAGGCATGAGTTTCAGACTGTATCTTTTAGGAAATCCTTGCTAATACAAAATATTTTATGCAGCAAATTTGTAAGTATATAAAAGTACAGTTGTGTTAGTAAAACTTGCCATAGCAGTAGATGTCTGAATTATCACTGCTGCAGTAGCCTAAGCTATATGGGTTATATCCTGGATAGGATATAACAGCCGGCCACTTTCAAAGTTTGAGGGCACCTTCCATGCACCCAAACTGCTAACTTGAGTTGAAATGACTGAAAGACAGGTTTGGGCATTAAGTCATTCAGAGCTTTCATGCAAACTCAGAA